>NC_073639.1:35785984-36089015 GCF_029407905.1 Bubalus kerabau | reverse complement strand
CTAGTCAATATAAGCTAGATTCAGTCAATTCCTAGATGTATAATTTCATTTTAAACAGTAACAAAACAATTATTGTATCAACTTGTAGTTAGTACTTGGCCTGACACATCTCAGGAAGCAGGAAATGTCTTTTGATATTTCTTGGGACAAGATTTCAAAGTATGTAAGAAGTATCTGGGAAATTATCAAAATACAGATTTTTTTCATTCTACTCTCAGTAATTCTGATTCGGTACTTTTGTAGCAAGACAGAGGAATTTGCATTTTCAACTACTAAACCAAGACATTCTTATGGAGGTGATTATTTCAAATATATTTTGAGAAATTTAGTCTTTGGGAGAAATCTGGGCACCTTATTACTGCATGCTAATATAAGAACCACATACAGCGACTAAAACAACAACATATATATATATATGTGTGTGTGTGTGTGTGTGAGTGTGTGTGTATAATATTAAGAATATTATATATGCTCATAGTCATGCTCAGTCACTCAGTCTTGTCCAACTCTCTGACCCTATAGACTGCAGCCTGCCAGGCTCCTCTGTCCATGGGGTTCTCCAGGCAAGAATACTGGAGTAGTTTGCCATGCCTTTCTCCAGGGGATCTTCCCGACCCAGGGATTGAATCCACATCATTTATGTCTCTTGCATTGGCAGGCAGATTCTGTACCCCTAGTACCACCTGGGAAGCCCATATATATAATATTATATAAAAGAAATCAACCCTGAATGGTCACTGGAAAGACTGATGCTGAAGCTGAAGCTTCAATACTTTGGCCACTTGATTCAAAGAACAGACTCATTAGAAAAGACCCTGATCCTGGGAAAGATTAAAGGCAAAAGGAGAAAGGGGTGGCGGAGGATGAAATGGTTAGAGAGCATCACCAACTCAATGGACATGAATTTGAGGAAACTCTGGGAGTTAGTGGGGACAGAGGAGCCTAGTGTGCTACAGTTCATGGGATCTCAAAGAGTCAGACACGAATGAGCAACTGAACAAGAACAAAAATTATTAAATCAGTTCAGTTCAGTTCAGTTCGATCTCTCAGTTGTGTCCGACTCTTTGCGACCCCATGGACTGCAGCATGCCAGGCTTCCCTGTCCATCACCAACTCCCAGAGCCTACTCAAACTCATGTCCATCAAGTCGATGATGCCATCCAACCATCTCATCCCCTTCTCCCGCCTTCAATATTTCCCAGAATCAGAGTCTTTTCAAATGAGTCAGTTCATAGCATCAGGTGGCCAAAGTATTGGAGTTTCAGCCTCAGAATCAGTCCTTCCAGTGAATATTAAGGACCAATTTCTTTTAGGATGGGCTGGTTGGATCTCCTGGCAGTCCAATGGACTCTCAAGAGTCTTCTCCAACACCACAGTTCAAAAGCATCAATTCTTTGGTGCTCAGCTTTCTTTATAGTCCAACTCTCACATCCATACATGACCATTGGAAAAACCATAGTGCCTTGACTAGACGGACCTTTGTTGGCAAAGTAATGCTTCTGCTTTTAAATATGCTGTGTAGGTTGGTTATAACTTTCCTTCCAAGGAGTAAGCGTCTTTTAATTTCATGGCTGCAGTGACCATCTGCAGTGATTTTGGAGCCCCCAAAAATAAAGTCTGACACTGTTTCCACTTTTTCCCAATTATTTGCCATGAAGTGATGGAACTGGATGTCATGATCTTATTTTCTGAATGTTGAGCTTTAAGCCAACTTTTTCACTCTCCTCTTTCACTTTCATCACTTTCTGCCATAAGGGTGGTGTTATCTGCATATCTGAGGTTATTAATATGTCAATATTATTACACCATAGAAGTAAAAATATATAGTAGAAGTAAATTTGTCTTAATATTCCTGAATACCTTTTTTTTTTGGCAGGGGAGGGCAGGGCATTGCTGTGTTGCACAGCATATGGGATCTTAGTTATCCAACCAGAGGAAGGGATCAAACCTGTGCCCACTGCATTGGAAGCGCAGAATCTTACCCACTCCTGTGCAAGGGAAGTCCCACTGAATATGTTTTTTATTCAAAGCATTCACCCTGCTCTTTCATACAGCTAGTCCTATCTAAGTGTCTAACTACCTTTGCTATTAATTCAGCTCTTCAGGGTATAAAATTTCTAGTGTTTAACTTATTAACAAATAAGGCCAGGGCAACCGTCAATCATATAGACTCTAGAACAAGGCAGATGGATGGAATCCATTAAATTTTAGACAGGGATGAAGATCTGTTCTGGTGTCTACCAGTTGAACATCAGAGCTTTGGTATTCCAATTATCCTAGTCCACCTAAGCTTGAGAAACTTTTTGTTCTTGTTTTTGTTTAGTTTCCTATGAATCAGTGTTTTGTTTTGTCAAAATGAATTTCACTTATAAATCCCATTGTTTCCATTAAAACCTTTGCATTTTGATAGATACATTCTTAGAACAAACAAACAAACCTTAATTTAAGGAAGGTGTTTTACTTGTCAAATTTTTAATGCTGTGATCTGCTGATTGGAAGATATTAGTATAGATGATATTGTTAGGTTTTTCTCTAGGAATTACTTATTTACTGAAAAAAAAAAAAGACCCGTTTTATGCCAGAAACTGTATTAGAGATGCAAATGCAGCTATCAGTAATTTTGTATAAATAATTTTGCATAAATAAAACCTTTTATAAAGAAAATCTATCTTTACCTAGTTGGTCTGCTTTATATGAGCAGGTATCATTTTGTGGGGTGGGAGGAAAGGGATGAAAGGACAGTTTTATCTCCATGTTGTACCAGCTACTACAGAGACAAAGGCAAGAAAATACTTTATTTCAAGTATATGAATCCTTAGATTAGAAGATGTGCCCAGGTCTCCCTTTTTACTCCACCTATAGCCTACATATTGCTGTTGTTATTTAGTCACTAGTGTGTCTGTGTTAGTCACTAAGTTGGGTCCAGCTCTTTTGCAACCCTATGGACTGTAGCCCATCTGACTCCTCTGTCCATGGGATTTCCTAGGCAAGAATATTGGAGTAAGTTGCCATTTCCTTCTCCAGGGCATCTTCCCAACCCAGGGATTGAACCCAGGTTTCATGCTAAGCTTCAACAGTATGTGAACCGAGAACTTCAAGTTGGATTTAGAAAAGACAGAGGAACCAAAGACCAAATTGCCAATATTCACTGGAACATAGAAAAAGCAAGAGAATTCTACAAAAACATCTACTTCAACTTCATTGACTACGCTAAAGCCTCTGACTGTGTGGATCACAACAAACTGTGGATATTACAGCATGGTGAGCTTTAAAGAAGGCAATGGCACCCCACTCCAGTACTCTTGCCTGGAAAATCCCATGGATGGAGGAGCCTGGTAGGCTGCAGTCCATGGGGTCACGAAGGGTCAGACACGACTGAGTGACTTCACTTTCACTTTTCACTTTCATGCATTGGAGAAGGAAATGGCAACCCACTCCAGTGTTCTTGCCTGGAGAATCCCAGGGACAGGGGAGCCTGGTGGGCTGCCGTCTATGGGGTCACATAGAGTCGGACACAACTGAAGTGACTTAGCAGCAGCAGAGCTTTAGAGAGCAAATACCTCCTTCTGTACCACAGGGTGCCAACTCTCTTTTCCATTAAAAAAATGCAGTATAAAATCCTAATGTCTCAGAGGGTAGAAAATACAGCCATACAAAATAGAACATGATGGATGTGAAACATGATATTTATTTGTAAAACATAAGTCATAGTGCTTTTTGTTCTTTTAACTGGCAAGTATTTTATATTTCTTTTTCAAAATAAAAGCAAAACCAACAAAATGCAAATATATGTCATGTTGATATATGGAAAAACCAATACAATATTGTAAAGTTAAAATAAAAATTAAAAAAAATGCAAATATTTTCTCAGAATAAAAACAAAGCCTGTTTTTATCCTCCATGGAGTTATCTATTATATCAGAATGTGCTCTTAACCTACAGACATCATGTTGACACAATGGTGAAGGAATTTAAAAGCTGTAATGAGACAAAATACGGGACTCTCCTACCTCCCATGGAATAAGGAGGGAAGAGAAAGCAAGGAGAAGGTGTGGTCACCAGGAAAGTGTTCTGGGAATTAATCATATCCGGAAATCATCTCTGTGCCTCTTTTCTATCATCAGTCAATTTTCCATTTATATAAGATTTTCTGACAGTTAAAATATTAGTTTGCTTTATAGAAGATTTTTATTAATAATAATTAATGGTGAGAAAAAATTAGGGGCAATGAAGACATGTTGAATAAATTATAGTAGAATGTATAATGCTCACATATATTTTTATATCTCTAAGTGTAATTATATATACATGTATGTGTGGGGAGAGAGAGAGTAGGTAGATAAGATACTCAAGGTAAAATTTTCAAATTTTAGGAAATAGTTCACAAATCTTAAGTAATATGTAAAAAGTAGAAGAGGGACATAGCTTTCCTGAGTTTCAGATATCAGTTAATATAGAGTTTGCATCCGAAAATGTACAGTTTAGTTATTTTTTTTTAATGTCTTCTCTTTCATATATCCAAACTAGCATCTGCTGCAAAATGAGCCTGTGACTTAATGAGATTTTAAATCATCCAAAGGTGGAAATATCAGATAACTTTCTAGGTGAGGGGATTTTTCTAAGCAAGAGAAGTAACTGCCTTGCTGTACTAATGATAGATATGTTCACTTATTTGCTACCAACCAACATGTAGTTAATACTTGAAGTAGAAAGATTATTGAAAGTAAATTTTAAATGATAACTACTAATGAAATTGTTAATTTATATGCAGCTAATAACATTAATTAAGTTATTATCTTTCAGGTTGAACTATGCTAGCACAAAAACAAAGTAAACATTTTATCACTTACATGTTTTAGTTAGTGTAAGACAATTTCAATAAGAATTACTATCTGTGATATTACACCTATAGGCATACCTGCAAGTTTTCAAATGTAATTCTAACTATTTTGCCTGAGTACATACTAGTATTTTTTTTAACACTTTAAATAGTCTATGCCAGGTACTAGTACTACTTTTCCAGAAAAGGGTTACTTTCTGCATGCTAAGTCACTCAGTCATGTCTCACTCTGTGACCCTATTGGACTATGTCTACCAGGCTGCTCTGTCTGTGGGATTCTCCAGGCAAGAATACTGGAGTGGGTTGCCATTTCCTCGTCCAGGGGATCTTCCCAACTTGGGGATCAAACCCATGTCTCTTATGTCTCCTGCATTGGCAGGTGGGTTCTTTTACCATTAGCACCACCTGGGAAACCCATGTTATTTATCGTTAGTATTACAGTAAATCCATCACCAGTGTAAGACATTCAATTTTAATACAAAAACACATTTTAAACTAATAACTGCAGAGTTGTCTGATTTGATCCAGTAATTTCCCTTCAGGTTCTTCAGCACTTGTCTTCTCTCATCTCCCACCTGCCACACACATAAGCTAGGCCATTTTCTTCCTGATCTTGGTTGTCTGACACAATAACAAGCTTCTTCAGTGGATTTAGAAACTTTAATCCTGGATGAATGACTTTGATATCTGTTAATTAAACTACTCTGGGCTTTGATAGACCCAGAGATCTTTTATTATGTTACTTTATCCATTTTAAAGAGGCACAGTGTTTCAGTTTCCTGTTAAGGCTTTTTCATTTGAATGAAATCTAACTGTATAAGATTTGTATTTAAGTTAAAAGCCCCTTGCTTAAATTTATATTAAAAGAACAATTTTCTTCATTTTCAGGATTGTGCTCTGTCTGCATTTATATCATTAATAGCCTGGATTCTGGAACCAGACTGACTGACTGGATTTGAATACCATATTATCACTTTTTAATCTGTGTGATCATGGGGAAATTATTTAAATTCTTATGCCTCAGTTTCCTCATTTGTGAAAATGAGGATAGTAGTAATTTGCCACATTAGGTAATTAAAACATTTTGTGGGGCTGATTAGTTAAAATATGTGATGCTTTTAGAAGAGTGCTTGGTATATAATTATGTTTAATAATAATATTAAAATATTGTGTAATAGTTGAATAGTGTAATATTATTGATCACCACATTTCTGTTCAAAATAAAAATTTTGAAATCTTAATACCACCTTTCAATTCTCAATCAGTATACAAAGAGAAAAGATTGGTATTTATTATTTATGACTATAAAGTCATTTTTATCATTTTAGTTACCAATTTAATACAAAATTGGTAGAATTGACTTAGAATGACTTTAAAGCCTGAAACACTAAATCACACATTTCAGACATATTTGTAGCTTCTTGTGACAGTAAAATACTGATTTCTGAAAAAAAACATGGGTGAAGTCATTATCAGTGTGAATGAAAAGGCCAAGTTTTGGTTTAAAAAATAACAACACAAACTAAAAATCCATGGTTCAACTTAGTGTCCCAACATTTAAATACTGCTCTGTGATTATGTCATCTTTTAGGAGGTTGAGTAGTTTGAAAATGTGCAATATAAGAGTTTTTCTATGGCTTTATAGACCCAGGGAGCCACTTATCAAATCCAAAAATCGCAGCAGCCTGTAGGGCAGTTTCAAATTTCTCTTGAAAATAAATCAGAAACCCATAGGAAAGAACCACTAGAGGTCATTCAATCTAACTTTTTGACTGTCCACACACATACATTTAGATTATGTCCAATTTGAAGCACTTATTGAATAACAGGGTTTATAAAAGGTATTAAATTGTTCTTCCCCATTCAAGTATAACTTATTCATTTCCGTTGCCTCTACACAGAATGTATGGAGTACCAACATTAATGTATATGGAAAAAATGTGTCATTTTGAATTAGTGAAATTCATTCTGATATGCAGGTTTTACTTAATACAAGTGTAAACTTTGCAAACTCACCTGAAGTCAATAATTGATATATAATACAATATTATAGATATACAATACTATTGATATACAATACAATATTATAGATCAGACAATGTGATAGCAGTTTTGCAAACCTTACAACACTATAATTGTTATTTCCTTTGCGTGTGTGTGTGTGTGTATGCACAGTCGCTCAATTGTGTCCAACCCTTTGTGACCCCATGGACTGTAGTCTGCCAAGCTTCTCTGTCCATGGAATTTTCCAGGCAAGAAATACCATTTCTTGCTCCAGGGGATCTTTCCAACCCAGGGATTGAACCTGCGGCTCCTTCATTGGCAGGTGGAATCTTTACCACTACCACCACCTGGGAAACCCTCTCTCCTTTACATAATAGATGATGACAATGAGGATCAAAAAGGTAAGTGATGTGACTACATCCATATAACAGATTCTGGAGGAAGGCATGGCAACACACTCCAGTATTCTTGCCTAGAGAATCCCGGACATAGGATTAGGAGCCTATGGACATAGGAGGCTATGGACCTATCTACAGTCCATAGGGTCACAAGGAGTCGGATATGACTGAAGCGATGGAGCACACACACATGCCATACATATAACAACAGATTAAGGGAAGGAACAGTGATAAGCAAACACTTGGATCTACAATTCAAGTTCTTATTTAGCAATACTACCTTTTGCAAGTTACATCCCAAGTATGCTATCAAGATTTGTTTCTACATTTATGCTTAGATTTATGCTGCAAGATATTTTCATTTGTAATTAAACATTAAAATTTCCCAAATTTCATATTTTTCATTTTGATATTAAAAAAGACTCATTTCCCTCTCTATCTTATAGCTTAATGTAGTCATAATATTTATTAAGTGTGTACTACAAACCAGATATTATGATCAACTTTTTCAAACATTATTATATTTAATCTTTGCCATAGCCTGTCAAGTATTATCATCTCAATTTAAAAGAGGAATAAATATGTTTTAGGTAGTTAAGTAAATTGCAGAACTGGTGAATGGTAAGAACCACATCAGTTAAGTCCAAATTCCATATTTTCAAACATTCTCTTAAACATCTGAAAAAATAAGAAATACACAACGTGAGAGTTGCAAGTTAAGTTTTATTTGGAGCGATATGAGGACTGTATGCTCAGATAGCATGCAGACAGCACCTCAGATAGCTCTGAGAAACTGCTCCAAAGAAGTAGCAAGGGTGGACAGTATATATATATATATATATATATATATATATATATGTGTGTGTGTGTGTATACACACATATATATGTATATGTATATATCTATATATATGTATATATCTATATATAGATATCTATAGATATATGTATATATCTATATATATGTGTATATATACATATATATATAGATATATACATATATGTATATATACACATATGTATATACACACATATATAGATATATACATATATATATACATAGACATACATGTCTATATAGATGTATATCTATCTATATTTATCTATCTATATATATGATTTTGGTAACGGAGGGGTACATACAATCAAGCACATTGAATTTCTAGAAAGTTTCTGCTGGTCTCATGACGCTTCTGCTAGTCACAGGAAACAGTCATCACCATGAAAGATTATAGCGTTTTTCTAGATATGAGGAGATACAAGAACTGGGCTTATAAAATCAGCTCCTGAGAATATCTAACTATCTGAAGACCTGTCCTTCCAGTTGCCCAGAGAATAGAGTGTCTCATTTCTGCTCTCTACCCTGGACTACCTCAGGGGGTGTTGGAGGTCAGCAGGTACAGCAGCGTATGCTTTAATCCTTGGCAAGTGTCAATTTGTGGTAGACAAGTGAATGAAGCTAGAAGGCCTGAAATATATTCTCAAATAGCTCCCAAAGATCAAAAACAAGATAGAAGAAATTTTTAAAAGGTAATATAACAACATAAACAGATTCAAGTTGAATAACTAAATTAAAAAGAGAAACAAAAGAGGAGAACTGAAATACTTGAAACTCTTAATAGAAGGAATAACATTTTAGAGATTAAGGCACAAGATGGGACAAAATGGGAATGAAAAGAGCAGAGGGTTTAATGGGGACACACACTTTCTACATGAAGGTAACTAAGATGCTGGAAGACCTTAAGGCTGCCATGAGGAGAGTCGAGTGTAATCCAAGAAACAAAGGAAAAAACAGAGAACATGTCAGTGGTTTCATATTTCTTTTGGCAACAAGAAGCTTCAGAATTACATCTGTTTTTCCATTTCCATTTACTTCTAGTACTGCTGGGTTTGAAACTCCAAACCACCAGTAAATTCTATCCTATGCCTTGGTAATCCTGCATAAACCATAGAAAAGTGGGGGTATGATTATTTGAAAATACAGTCATTCTGCCCTGCTCTCCAAAATTGAGAAATTTGTGCTGTTAGGATTTCATCATTTGGAATGGTACAATCCATCACTTTTTCTCATTCGAGGTAGGTGAAGGAGAAATAGAGATACAGAAGCCAAAGGCAACAACATTGACTTCAATGCAAGAAACATTTAAGCTGAAATTGGTTATTTTCTATAGTGTATATATTTGCACCTGGGAGTCTTAGGTGATAAAATTGGCAAGTAGAACTACGACTTCTAGAAAAAATCCTGGGGCTGTAGTTAACAGCACAAAATGGGCACTGGGACAATAACACCTGCATTTCAGTCTGTATTTGAATATCTTTGGGTCAGGAAATAGTATTTTTGGCCACAGCATTTTCAACATTCTCTTAGATGGCTGTGAAAATGTTATGCAAAGAATGTATTCTACTCCAGAAGTCAAAATAGATTAGAAAGCTGTTCTTTCATAAACTTCATGCATTTAATGCAACTGGTTCTCACTACCTCTGTGACTTCGGGCAAGTCACTTTCCATGGTCCTCTCTATTTTCAACCTATGGATGTCTTGTTTAAGACAAGACAATTTGTAAGTTTGCTTTAGGTTTTGATTATTAGATTCACTTACAAACAGTTCAGTTTAGTTCAGGTGCTCAGTGGTGTCTGACTGCCAACCCCATGGACTGCAGGACGTCAGGCTCCCCTGTCCATCACCAACTCCCAAAGCTTGCTCAAACTCACGTTCATTGAGACAGTGATGCCATCCAACCATCTCATCCTCTGTCGTCCCCTTCTCCTCCTGCCTTCAATCTTTCCCAGCATCAGGGTCTTTTCCAATGAGTCAGTTCTTTGTATCAGGCGACCAGAGTATTGGAGCTTCAGCTTCAGCATCAGTCCTTCCAATGAATATTCAGGACTGATTTCCTTTAGGATGGACTGGTTTCACCTCTTTGCAGTCCAATGCATTCTCAAAGTCTTCTCCAACACCACAGCTGAAGAACATCAATCAATACCACAATCAATCAACACCACAATCAATCAACACCACAGTCAAAAGCATCAATCAATCAAAAAACAAACAAAAAAAATGATGTTTTACTTACAGTACCATGACTGAAATGAACTGTCACACAATAGACATTAAATGCAGGCTACAGTCCATGGGGTCACAAAGAGTTGGACATAACTGAATGACTAACACCACTCCCACATTTCTAATACCTGTATTGTTTAAAGGATAGATGGGCCTCAACCATTTAATAACTAGGTGTATGTCAGCTATGTGTTAAACAGTTAATTATATTCTTAATGTGGTGACCGAAAGACCAAGTTGTTAAGGATATGCTTGTATTCCTGCTACTGAATTCAGGATGCCTCTAATATTGGTTTCACACTTTGGTGAAGGATTTAGAGACCCAAGTGCTGCTCCCCTTTCTCTTTTCTTTCTTAGTAGGCTTTATTCTCAGAGGATAGAGGGGCATGATGCTTACCACATTTAAATGTTTAATAGCACTCTGGAGTTTCTTTGCAATTTACACTTTAGAAAGCATAGAACTCTTGTAAATTTTAGAACTTACAAGTGTCCCTTTCCCCACAGGAGTCACTAATCTCACAGGAAGCCGATCGGGGGTTGGGGGGTGGAATCTCACACAGTTTGGAGATTTACAAGTCTGTGGTGAAGTCTGGGGTGTAAATTGTTGGGAAACCCAAGAGTATATTTAAATTTTTAAAGCTAAGGGACACCTAGGTGTTCCTTCTGTTTGAAACTAATTAGATCAGGAGTTAGAAGGGGGAGTAGGAAGATGCCTGGCCTGATCCCAAGATTTAAGTCCTCTGCCAAAAAGAAGTGGGGAGCTCACTGAGCTGCCCAAGTCCCATTTTATATCAAGCATTTAAGATAAAGAGCGAGAAGATTCTCAGATCAGGTAGAATACCTGAGAAGTTCAGGCAGGAAGTTTTTACCTAAGTGACTAAGCATAGGTACATAGTTGCTCAGTTATGTCCGATTCTTTGTGACCCCATGGACTGTAGCACTCTGGGCTTCTTGGTCCATAGGATTCTCTAAGCAAGATATTGGAGGGGGTAGTTATTCCCTTCTCCAGGGGATCTTCCTGATCAAGGGATCAAACCCAGGTCTCCTGCATTGCAGATGGATTTCTTACTGTCTGAGCTACCAGGGAATATGGATGATTAATAATAACAAGGGCCTTGCTTCAAGAATTTAAAAATCTTCAATACTTAAGTACTGGGACTGTGGCTTCCATAAACTATTGTGGGAGCCATATAAATTTATCATCTATATTGGGACACTATTGAGAATAAATGGGGTTACATTAATAATTATGCTGGGGCATCAAAATTATTATGACTAGTAATAGTTATGCCAACAATAAACTGGGACTGCTTACTGAACATTGAGACATAATAAGGTTACCTTATAAATTTACACTTAGAAAGTGTAAGAAACCAAAAGAAGATTTATCAGTTATGTTTTCTCTTTTCTAAGATGATAAATGATTAAGCATTTTAGAATCTGATATTAGACATTTAGGGGCTTCATTGGTAGCTCAGATGTTAAAAAATGTGCCTGCAATAAAGGAAACCTGGGTTCAATCCCTGGGTCGGGAAGATTCCTTGGAGAAGGAAATGGCTACCCACTCCAGTATTCCATGGAGAATTCCATGGACAGAGGAGCCTGGTGGACTATCGTCCATGGGATCAGACATTACTGAGCAGCTAACATTTTCACTTTAACTTTTCATTAGACATTTACAATATACTGAATTTTACAGCATAACCATCTAGGGCTTTAAAATCCTCCATTTTTATTTCCTGTTAACTGAGAATATCCTATTGAACATTTCAGAGTAGCTTCCTTCCCTTTTAACCTACTGGTAATAGAATGCTGCCTGAGGGTCATTTTGATATGCAACCCAATCAGAATCACTGAATCAGTGACTTCAGACAAAAGTTTCAACTCTACAATATTGCACTGTCCAGAAATTAAGAGCATTTAGAAGTGAGGGAGCAGGTAGATGACCCCCGCCCCCCACCCGCTCCTGACTCAGGGTAAAGCAATTGGAGATTCATTCCCTGGATCAAAGCTCCAAGATGGAAATAGGAAAATTAAGGGAGGAGGCAGGGCCCTGACCAGACCACATATTTCTCATTCTTGATGTCAAGAGACCTCCCTGACCACACATGCACAGAAAGGCTTGCTCCTTGGAGGTCAAAAGAGAGTGATGTCAAGGAATGTTCTACCCACAGCCTTTGCAGAGAATCCATCTTGTCTAAGAGATGTGTCTGCACACATGGTAGGATCCTAAGATATTCCAAATATGGACTGTGAATTAGTCAAATCAAAATGATTAGCCAGAGGAAACCTGGAAGAAATGCCCGGTAAAAGTAATTCAAACTGCCATGAGGGCACAACTCGGGACTCTCCCTCTGAGTCTACCCATGTGTCTATCCACACTTACTGCACTCTTTTTCTTCCTAATAAATACTTTACTTGCTTCACTACTTTCCATCTTTGTTGAATTTTTGTCTGCAAAGCCGAAGGGCCAGGGCTCTTTTCACTGACCACTGATCTAGTGCTTAGGATTTGGGGCTCTCACCACCAAGACCCGGCCTCAATCTCTGGCTGAGAAGCCAAGCTCTGCTCCAAGCCATTGCAGGCCAAGGCCACCCAAGATCAGAAGCAAACAGCCCTAGGTTTGAATCTCATCTTCTTCACTTAATAGCTATGTGATCTGTGCAAATTACTGTTTCCTCATCTATAAAATCTAAATGATGATCAGTTCAGTTCAGTCGCTCATTCATGTCCAACTCTTTGTGACCCCATGAACCGCAGCACGCCAGGCCTCCCTGTCCACAACCAACTCCCAGAGTCTACCCAAACCCATGTCCATCGACTCGATGATGCCATCCAACCATCTCATATTCTGTCGTCCCCTTCTCCTCTTGCCCTCAATCTTTCCCAGCATCAGGGTCTTCTCCAATGAGACAGCTCTTCACATCAGGTGGCCAAAGTATTGGAGTTTCAGCTTCAACATCAGTTTTTCCAATGAACACCAGGACTGATCTCCCTTAGGATGGACTGGTTGGATCTCCTTGCAGCCAAGGGATTCTCAGGAGTCTTCTCAAATGTCACAGTTCAAAAGCATCAATTCTTTGGTGCTCAGCTTTCTTTATAGTCCAACTGTCACATCCATACATGACCACAGGAAAAACCATAGCCTTGACTAGATGGACCTTTGTTGGCAAAGTAATGATAATATCACCTATTTCTGAAGACTGTAGTGTCAAATATATTAGAATAATTAAAACACTCAGCAGTGTGACTATCTCCAAGCTAATGCTCAATGAAGGCAGATATTGCTATTTGTATTTTTTAATGATATTTTAAAAAATTTCTATCAATATTATTCATAATTCTAGTTTAAAAAATTAACCCAAACTAATAAGCATACACTGAAAAATAGCAGTCCTCTGCTCATACCTGCCTTATCCTAGATTCACCGCCTCTAATGCTTTTGTTGTTTCTTCTTGTATGTCACTTGTGACTTCTAAACAATGTGCATCTATTTCTATTTCTTGATTTGTCAGTTTCAGACATTTTCTTATTACTTGTTTAAAGTCCTAATACTTACCTTATGGTCTGTAGTCTCTAGTTCTTTCATCCCATATTTTCTGTGATTGTGTATCCTGAATCAGCTTGCTCCTTACTGGTATGGTGGTAGTTTAGTCACTAAATCATGTCCGACCCTGGTGACCCATGGACTATAGCCCACCAGGCTCTCCTGTCCATTGGATTTCCCAGGCAAGAATCCTGGAGTGGGTTGCCATTTCCTTCTCAAAGGATCTTCCTGATCCAGGGATCGAACCTGCATCTCCCGCATTGCAGGCAGACTCTTTACTGTCTGAGCCACTAGGCAAGCTCTCAATGGTATATGTCATTGTATATATTATACTGATACTCAGTTATTTTCTATTTTTTTCATTTACATATATATGCATATATTTACTGTAATTTAATTGGGGTCATGAAGAACAGGAAACAGTGCATGTGTTCAATTCCACCATGCTTTGCTTAACTAAGAATAACTGTATTCATATTTTCTTTTTTTTGAAAATGCACATTTTTTAAATTTTATTTTATTTAACTTTAAAATATTGTATTGGTTTTGCCATATATCAAAATGAATCTGCCACAGGTATACATGTGTTCCCCATCCTGAACCCTCCTCCCTCCCCATACCATCCCTCTGGGTCATCCCAGTGTATTCATATTTTCATCATTCTTCTCTAATAACTTTATCATTTCCACTGATAGTTAATGTTACATATGGGTTGGCCAAAAAGTTCATTCAGGTTTTTCCATATGATGTTACAAAAACCCGAACAACCTTTTTGGTCATCTCAATGTTTCAGGTTCTCATTAAAAAATGGCATTCTGCATATTGACATCACCAAAACAAGTTCTGAAAGAGATGGGAATACGAGACTACCTGACCTGCCCCTTGAGAAACCTGTATGCAGTTCCAGAAGCAACAGTTAGAACTGGATGTGGAACAATAGACTGGTTCCAAATAGGAAAAGGAGTACATCAAGGCTGTATATTGTCACCCTGCTTATTTAACCTATATGCAGAGTACATCATGAGAAACGCTGGGCTGGAAGAAGCACAAGCTGGAATCAAGATTGCCGGGAGAAATATCAGTAACCTCAGATATGCAGATGACATCACCCTTATGGCAGAAAGTGAAGAGGAACTAAAGAGCCTCTTGATGAAGGTGAAAGAGGAGAGTGAAAAAGTTGGCTTAAAGCTCAACATTCAGAAAACGAAGATCATGGCATCCGGTCCCATCACTTAATGGCAAATAAATGGTGAAACAGTGGAATCAGTGGCTGACTTTATTTTTCTGGGCTCCAAAATCACTGCCGATGGTGATTGCAGCCATGAAATTAAAAGACCCTTACTCCTTGGAAGGAAAGTTATGACCAACCTAGACAACATATTAAAAGGCAGAGACATTACTTTGCCAGCAAAGGTCCGTCTAGTCAAGGCTATGGTTTTTCCAGTGGTCATGTATGGATGTGACAGTTGGACTATAAAGAAAGCTGAGTGCAGAAGAATTGATGCTTTTGAACTGTGGTGTTGGAGAAGACTCTTGAGAGTCCCTTGGACTGCAAGGAGATCCAACCAGTCCATCAGAAAGGAGATCAGTCCTGGGTTTTCACTGGAAGGACTGATGTTGAAGCTGAAACTCCAATACTTTGGCCATCTGATGAGAAGAGCTGTCTCATTGGAAAAGACCCTGATGCTGGGAAAGATTGAGGGCAGGAGGAGAAGGGGACAACAGAGGATGAGATGGTTGGATGGCATCACCGACTCGATGGACATGGGTTTGGGTGGACTCCAGGAGTTGGTGATGGACAGGGAGGCCTGGCGTGCTGCAGTTCATGTGGTTGCAAAGAGTAGGCCATGACTGAGCGTCTGAACTGAAAACAAATTATATTTGTGACTATTCTGTGTTCCTCACTTCCACTTTGTTAACTATTCTTTTTTTCACAAGTTTTTAAAAATGCCTTCTTTTTATAGTAGGTTAAACAGTGTGACACCTCTCTCTCTCAATTCATATTTTACAGGAAACTAAGAATGTGATTTTTTTCAGAAATAGGGTTGTTACATATATAATTACTGTAAGGATAGAGACAAGAGCACACTGGATTAGGGTGGGTCCTAAATCCAGAAAGAGTATCCTTATAGGAGACAGAGAAGGACACACAGAGGCCACAAGGAAGAAGGCTAAGCTAAAACTGAGGCAGAGACTGGCATCACGTTACTACAACCCAAAGAAGCCTGGCTAGAGCCACCAGGAGCTGAGAAAGGAAGGAAAGGATTCTCTCCTACAACTTTCAGAAGGTGTGTGGCCCTGATGACACCTTGGTTTTGGACTTATGACGTTCAGAACTATGACGTTTTAAATCTCTATTTTTAAAAGCCACCAAGTTTGTCACAGCAGTTCTAAGAAAGCAATATGCTCTCCAGTGTATAAACATAGGTTTACTTCAAATACTACTCATCTCTCATTGGAACATGTCGACCCTCTTTCCATTAAATTTTCCTCTCCAGTGACTTTTCTGTGCTGTTTTCAGTGGCATTGGTTTTACCTATCTTTTCTGTCTTTTATTTTGACCAGGTTAACCACACTTATGTTGCCCTACTCTTTTGCTAGAGGTCCCTTAAAATTGCCTTAGACTAAGACACTTACTCAAAATTACTCTGGGTCTGGATCCCTTCTTGGAAAGAAAGTGTCTTTTTTCTACTAATTATGCATCTTTTAAAAGTTTCTGATGCATCAAGAAGTTGACCCAAATTACCAGTGACTGGATGGTATACATCCAGTCTAAACATGAATTGTTTATCATATCATAAAAGTTATATCTAGCTTACTTTTATACAAAGGACACATACTTCTATATATTTCTATTAAAATGTCCCTGGTTACTTTATATTTTAGATTATTAGTGTTACAATATCCAGATTGTAAATAGCTAGAGTAAAATTACCAACTTCACCTTTTAAATTATTTCCAATGACCTAATAATAAATTCTATCGTGAATTGTTTTGCAGATGCTAATAAAGAAAATATTGAAAAATTACAAATGATTTTTCAGATAAATCTTGTGTTTTTTTCTTTGTGACAGCACAGACCATAACTAATAGCACTAGAGTAATTAAGGTAAGCAATTATAAATCACTTTAACAAAAATATGTCATGCAAATGTTGAGAAATAACTCTTCTCTCTAGATAAAATAAAATCATGTATATTTCAAAACTTTATTTTAGTGAAACAAAAGATATTTTATGTTACTAATGAAGTTTATACTAGATTATCTGTTAATAGGTAGAGCTAGAAATAACTAGAATCACATTCTTAAATTTTTAAATTAATTTCAGTGAAAAAATAAGAATTCCCGGTGTTGTTTGTGATGCTATTAAAACAGTAAGATATGAAATTTTGTATAACTGAGCATTTTTTACAGAGCAAAATACTTTATATTACACAAAAAACAATGATTCTCATAATTTCTGTATTATATAGGTCTTAAACTTCTTTTGCTGAGAAAATATTTATTTTTAAAGTTAAATTTGTAGCCTTTATGACTCACTCTGTCCAAAACAAACAAATAAATAAATCAGAAATCTTACATTTATCCATATGTTACTGATAAATCCAATCTAAAATTCTGGAACTCATCTAGCTGTGGAAATTTTGAAATGCAGCATTTAACAATAGGGCATCTTATAGTTAAAAGAAGATAGGAAGAAAAGGTAAAAATCCTATTAAGCTATGACAAACCTAAATAGCACATTAAAAAGCAGAGACATCACTTTGCTGATAAAGATCCATACAGTCAAAGCTATGGTTTTTCGAGTAGTCATGCAGAGAGATGTGAGAACTGGACCATAAAGAAGTCTGAGTGTGGAGGAATTGATACTTTTGAACTATGGTGTCAGAGAAGACACCTGAGAATTCCTTGGGTAGCAAGAAAATCAAACCAATCAATCCTAAATGAAATAATCCTGAATATTCATTACAAGGACTGAAGTGAAGCTCCAATGATTTGGCCACCTGATGTGAAGAGCCAACTCACTGGAAAACACCCTGATGCTGGGAAAGATTGAGGACAGGAGAAGAGGGTGACGGAGGATGAGATGGTTGGATGGCATCATCAATTCAATGAATATGGGTCTGAGCAAACTCAGGGAGATAGTGAAGAACAGGGAAGCCTGGTGTGCTGCAGTCCATGTGGTTGCAAAGTGTCAGACAAGACTTAGCGACTGAACAACAACATAGTAACACAGGGTGAATAGATACACACCTGAAAAGAAACACAAAGATAAATTTTACTCATCACAATATTCTAACTAGTATTGTACTTGACTCTATTTGCCCTTTCTTCCTTCTTCCTGGTTCTTGAACTCTAGAATCCATCTCTTAGATTACATATTTCTAGAACACATGAGGTCTATGTTGCTGCTGCTGCTGCTAAGTCGCTTCCGTCGTGTCCGACTCTGTGCGACCCCATAGACGGCAGCCCACCAGGCTCCTCTGTCCCTGGGATTTTCCAGGCAAGAACACTGGAGTGGGTTGCCATTTCCTTCTCCAATGCATGAAAGTGGAAAGTGAAAGTGAAGTCGCTCAGTCGTGCCTGACTCTTAGCAACCCCATGGACTGGAGCCTACCAGGCTCCTCCGTCCATGGGATTTTCCAGGCAAGAGTACTGGAGTGGGGTGCCATTGCCTTCTCAGGAGGTCTATGTTAGGCCAACCTAGAAAACCAATACTGTTTTAAGGGAAAATTCATCTTGAGTTCAAAGCAAAAACACTCATAAATAAAATTTCAATATTCCATGTTTTCAAGTTATGGCCCCAAGTAAACACCTAAACACAAACACACACACACACACACACACACACACACACACACACAACCTGGTTTATTTTGAATTAAAAAGTCCCTTCTTACAGTTTATAATCATAGTTTCCCTTTCCTAAGCAAAAGTTACTATTACATAATTTTACTCTGAAAGTCTACAGTTAATAAATAAATAAATTATTGAGCTATATTGATAGAAAGAGTGGCCTAACTAAAGTGCAGCAAGAACACAGGAAACAAAGCCTCTGAAAGTGAGATGATACCATGAATATCCTCCCTAGAGATATTACTGAGGACAGTGAATGGGAATGTGCTATTTGAGCTATCTGGTGAAATACCAGAGCCTTAAAGTTTTCTTTGCTATAGCAGAGGAAAGAAAACATTTATATTGGGCCAAATTTGCTGGGCTCTAGAGACTAAACTGGTTTTGCAATTCTTACTTTATGAATTTTGGTGATGATGTTGGTGATAATTTCATTTTGGTTTTTAAATCCTCAAGGTCAAATGCAGTAGACTTATGTAATTTTTATTATCATTTAGAACCTGTTTGGAGAAGGCAACGGCAACCCACTCAAGTACTCTTGCCTGGAAAATTCCATGGATGGAGGAGCCTGGTAGGCTGCAGTACATGGGGTCACAAAGAGTCGAGAGTCGGACACGACTGAGTGACTTCACTTTCACTTTTGACTTTCATGCATTGGAGAAGGAAATGGCAACCCACTCCAGTGTTCTTGCCTGGAGAATCCCAGGGATGGGGGAGCCTGGTGGGCTGCCGTCTATGGGGTTGCACAGAGTCGGATACGACTGAAGTGACTTAGCAGCAGCAGCAGCAGAACCTGTTTAGTTGTAATGTTCTACAAAGGGAATTAGACTGAAACATATTTGGATGCTTTTCAGTGTAGACATCGTTCTGTAACATACAATAGAACATAAAATTCATTATGTATCTTGTATATTATCATAGTCATCTATAACCACTATGTTTGAAGTTCTATATCATTAAATACATCACATCAGATACAAAAGCAGAAATCTTCAGGGTTTCCCTCATGGTTCAGTGATAAAGAATCCTCCTGCCAATGCAGGAGACACAGGTTCCATGCCTGATCTGGGAAGATCCCACATGCCCCAAAGCTGCTAAGCCATGTGCCACAACCACTGAGTCTGTGCTGTAGAGCCAGGGAATCACAACTACTGAAGCCCAGGCACCCGAAAGCCAGTTCTCTGCAATATGAGAAGCCACCACAATGAACAGCCAGCACATCGCAGTGAAGAATAGCCCCCGCTCACACCAAGCAGAGAAGTCCTGCAGAAAGCAAGGAAGACCCAGCACAGGCAAATAAATCAACAAAACAAGGCAGAAAGTTTCAAAGATCTAAAAGTCAGTTGCATAGCTAGGCATTTGATAATGAAGAAAATCTATTTGGAGAGGGAAAAAAATGCAAAAGGAAAACATTTCATTCATAATCATACAGGGACATGAATAAGTCATTATCATAAGGTATCTAATGATGTCTGCTTTGAAAGTAAAATGAACAAAGCTATATATCTCCCTTTGGATCCAGATTGCAAAGGATCAGTTTCTGAATCTATCATTTGTTATGTGTTGTATACTCTCATCAAGTAAATACTCTCATCAAGTAACTATTTCTCTGTGCCTTAGCTTTTCTGAAAATCAGGAAAGAGTGAGGAAGTGTGAGGAATATCAAGATAACACTTATGCATAGAACAACTGAGACAAAATAAGTCTTCCATAAGTGTTAGTTATGGGATAGCTTTTCTTAGAATTCAACACAATATTATAATCATAATATAAATTCTAATTCATTAGTTAAAATAGAAATCAACTCTACTCATAGCTTAATATCTTGAAGAAACTTGAATTAGAAACTAGAATCTTTGAATACCTCCAAATAAAGATGATATCCTTTGATTTAAAAGACTCACTAGCAATTTTATTCTAAATCTTATAAATTTATTAATTTTTAAATTTTTCTTCTTCTTAGTTGTTATTTTACAATATACAAATAAAGATACTTATAAAAATGATAGAACATGGATCTTTTAGTTTATATAATTTAGCGGGCATCAGTTAATTATGGAGGGATCATAGGGATCATGATTAATAGGGATCACGGTTAATTTTATCATTGGAAATACAAACTACTGATCAAACATGCAATGAGTTTTAAACAGATCTATTAATTCAAAATATAAAACACACACACAAGACATATATTTCATGTATTTGAACATAATTGTTGAGATTCAACAACATGATAAATATATTCACACATCAGAAACAAGTCCCCAGAAGTGTAAATCTCTTATTGGAGCTATAGCCACTATCCTTTTGGACTCTAAGGATTAGAAAATAGGAGTGGAAGCAAGGAGACTGATTCCTGAAAGAAAAGCACTAGGAATTCCCTGGAGTGACATGGTTCTTCCTATTCAGTCTCAATGGTTAAAACTTGGTACTGAGGAAAAGATAGGTTGCTTCAATTGTGAAAAAAACAGATGCCCTCCCCTTCCATTCTGGAAAAAAAAAATGTCTATTAACTTGTTCCTTGGAATCTATCAGAAAGCTACTGACCTCAGGAAATAGAGAATATAAAAGCACAACCTTTGACCAAGTACTGAGCTAAATTGCCAGTTTGATCTGTGATTAGATTTCTGATATCTTGGATATCTTATGAAATGGAAACTGCCAAATGCCACTTTAATGACTGCATCTGCTCTGTGCTGTGCTGTCTTAGTTGCTCAGTCATGTTCAATTCTTTGCGACCACATGGACTATAGCCTGTCAGGCTCCTCTGTCCCTAGGGATTCTCCAGGGAAGGATACTGGAGTGGGTTGCCATGCCTTCCTCCAGGAGATCTTCCCAACCCAGGGATCAAACCCAGGTCTCTTGCATTGCAGGTGCTGGTCTGTGCTGCTGCTGCTGCTAAGTCACTTCAATCATGTTCGACTCTGTGCGACCCCATAGATGGCAACCCACCAGGCTCCCCTGTCCCTGGGATTCTCCAGGCAAGAACACTGGAGTGGGTTGCCATTTCCTTCTCCAATGCATGAAACTGAAAAGTGAAGTGAAGTCAGGCAATCACAAAACTTTAGAATTGCTAGAGAATGGATAAAATACTGAAAATGCAAAATAAAATCAAAGAAAAACAAGCAAACACATCCACACGTATGTGCACGCACACACACACACACACGCACCCCAATAACAACAAAACTAAAACAAAATCAAAATTGCCAAAACTTTTCCATTCAAAACATGCATACAAGTCTAAATGTCTTTAAAAATTCAAGCAATTAATTAACAAGGAATACAGTATCAAGTCAGGTAATGAAATACACATTCACTCCAGGAGAAATTTATGTTAGAATCAGTATGAGAATTTAAAACAAATAGAGTTTGGATACTCAAAAAGAATCATAATACTTATTAAAAATAAATTATATTAAATCAGTTCTCTGTAGTTTTCTGCATCTATGTTCATCAGTGATAATAGCAAATGAAGCAACTGACAAACAACTAATCTTGAGAATATACAAGCAACTCCTACAGCTCAACTCCAGAAAAATAAATGACCCAATCAAAAAATGGGCCAAAGAACTAAATAGACATTTCTCCAAAGAAGACATACAGATGGCTAACAAACACATGAAAAGATGCTCAACATCACTCATTATCAGAGAAATGCAAATCAAAACCACCAAGAGGTACTATTTCACGCCAGTCAGAATGGCTGCGATCCAAAAGTCTACAAGTAATAAATGCTGGAGAGGGTGTGGAGAAAAGGGAACCCTCTTACACTGTTGGTGGGAATGCAAACTAGTACAGCCACTATGGAGAACAGTGTGGAGATTCCTTAAAAAACTGGAAATAGAACTGCCTTATGATCCAGCAATCCCACTGCTGGGCATACACACTGAGGAAACCAGAAGGGAAAGAGACACGTGTACCCCAATGTTCATCGCAGCACTGTTTATAATAGCCAGGACATGGAAGCAACCTAGATGTCCATCAGCAGATGAATGGATAAGAAAGCAGTGGTACATATACACAATGGAGTATTACTCAGCCATTAAAAAGAATACATTTGAATCAGTTCTAATGAGGTGGATGAAACTGGAGCCTATTATACAGAGTGAAGTAAGCCAGAAAGAGAAACACCAATACAGTATACTAACGCATATATATGGAATTTAGAAAGATGGTAACAATAACCCTGTGTACGAGACAGCAAAAGAAACACTGATGTATAGAACAGTCTTTTGGACTCTGTGGGAGAGGGAGAGGGTGGGAAGATTTGGGAGAATGGCATTGAAACATGTAAAATATCATGTATGAAACGAGTTGCCAGTCCAGGTTCGATGCACGATACTGGATGCTTGGGGCTGGTGCACTGGGATGACCCAGAGGGATGGTATGGGGAGGGAGGAGGGAGGAGGGTTCAGAGTGGGGAACACATGTATACCTGTGACGGATTCATTTTGATATTTGGCAAAACTAATACAATTATGTAAAGTTTAAAAATAAAATAAAATTTAAAAAAAATTAAAAAAAATAAATCAGTTCTCAAGAATGGTAGATATGCAAATGAATAAATTAATAAACAAATAGTTTTATAGAAATTGTTTTATCGAAAGGATAAACTTTGTTTGACACACATATGAAAGTTAACCCCAAACCAGCATAAAGGCAAAACATTTCTATATGTAACATGATTTTTAGTTTCAGAATTTTCACCAGAGATATGCAAAATTCAAGTGAAGAAAATAATAAAGAATCAATATTTGAAAGTGAATAATCAGGATGGGTCCAGAATGGATGAAGTTTCCTGAAATGTAAAATTAAATGCAAGTTGCAAACAGGGAGAAAATGAATATCTTACACCTGGTCATATCAGAATGAAACTGAAGCATAACAAAAATAAAAAGAATAAGTGATGAATTTATGATAGAAAATATGCAGCAGACTTGCACCACCAGTGACTGCATCTTCAAAGTAAGGAGTGTAAATAATAGTCACCTTAAAATGTAATATTTAGTAGATAGATCATTCAAAGAGGGATCTAAATAAATCTAGATTTTTACTAAAACAATAAAAGATTTTAAAACTTGAATTCTCATTTATTAATTTAAAATAGTTTCTTGTTAAAATAAGTAAGAGCAGATAAAGGAATAAAATATAAGGAAAAAGGTTTAACAAAGTAATTGACAGAAATATGGTTAATAAATCCAACTGTTATAACAATTAATAATTTGAGTTTGGTTTTTAAAAGGCAAAATAAAAACTATTATATAAATAAGATGAAAGTGAGGATAGGGAATTTAGAGGGTAATAGCCATGCTAGATTCCCTGGGGCTTCCATGGTGGCTCAGCTGGTAAAGAATTCGCCTGCAATGAAGGAGACCTGGGTTCGATCCCTGGGTTGGGAAGATACCCTGGAGAAGGGAATGGCCACCCACTCCAGTATTCTTGTCTGGAGATTTCCATGGATTGTCTAGTCCATGGGGTTGCAAAGAGTTGGACATGACTAAGCAACTTTCAGTTTCAGTTTCAGCCATGCTAAATTCATGTGTTTGTTCAGTTCAGTTCAGTCACTCAGTCCTGTCCAACTCTTTGCGACCCCATGAACTGCAGCACGTCAGACCTCCCTGTCCATCACCAACTCCCGGACTTTACCCAAACTCATGTTCATTGAGTCAGTGATGCCATCTAACCATCTCATCCTCTGTCGTCCCTTCTCCTGCCTTCAATCTTTCCCAATATCAGGGTCTTTTCAAATGAGTCAGCTCTTCGCATCAGGTGGCCAAAATACTGGAGTTTCAGCTTTAACATCAGTCCTTCCAGTGAACACCCAGGACTGATTTCCTTTAGGATGAATTGGTTGGATCTCCTTGCAATCCAAGGGACTCTCAGGAGTCTTCTCCAACACCACAGTTCAAAAGCATCAATTCTTCGGTGCTCAGCTTTCTTGTTGTGTCCAAGTCTCACATCCTTACATGACTACTGGAAAAACCATAGCCTTGACTAGGCAGACCTTTGTTGACAAAGTAATGCCTCTGCTTTTTAATATGCTGTCTAGGTTGGTCATAGCTTTCCTTCCAAGGAGTAAGCGTCTTTTAATTTCATGGCTGCAATCACCATCTGCAGTGATTTTGGAGCCCCAAAAATAAAGTCAGCCACTGTTTCCACGGTTTCCCCATCTATTTGCCATGAAATGATGTGTGTTTGTTAGGTTACTTTAATTAAGTCATTATGTTTAAAATATGCTAAAAATTAATTAAAATTATGTTTGTTTCTTCAAAAAAATCAAGGGAAATAAATATGGAGATTTTCCCATCATAGCAGAAGACGCAACATGGAAAAAGTAAAAAAAAAAAAAAATATGAATATCAATCAAAAAATTAAAAAATCACAGAAATGTAAATACTCACAAAATTATAAATGGTTAATATAATCTATAGAAACATAGAGATGTGCAGATTAGTTAAATCAAAATCTAGCCGAATAATTTAAGATCATTAAGTTCTAATCTTCTAATTTGTAAAGATTGAGGGGAAAAAAAGATGAAAAGTCATGAAACATACAAAGCCTACTCAAGAAAATACATGCAACATGATTTATAGTTTCAGAATTTTCACCAGAGATATGAGAATTCAAGTGAAGAAAATAATAAAGAATCAATATTTGAAAGAGAATAATCAGAATGGGTCCAGAATGGATGAAGTTTCCTGAAATATAAAATTAAATGCAATTTGCAAGCAGGAAAAAAAATGAACATCTTACATCTGGCAAAATTAGAATATCAGGCAAGACAGTTTATGGAAAATGTGCTAATATATATATAAAAAGTGAACACAAGATAATAAAAAAATAATTGTGAACTTGTATGCACTTAACACCATAGCCTAAATGAAAGTGAAAGTGAAAGTTACTCAGGTGTGTCAACTCTGCATCTTCCTGGACTATACAGTCCATGGAATTCTCTAGGCCAGAATACTGGAGTGGGTAGCCTTTCTCTTCTCCAGGGGATTTTCCCAACCCAGGGATCAAACTCAGGTCTCCTGCTTTGCAGGTGGATTCTTTACCACTGAGCCACAAAGGAAGCCCATATAGAGCCTACATATATATATACTATATATATATATACACACACACACACAACATATGTGTATATATATATATTTAAAGCTATAAAAAAAAGAGAAATTGACAAATTCATAAGCACAATAGGAAAGAATTCAACACACTATTTTAGAAACTGGTGGACTAAACTAAAATAATTTTTAAACAAAAATATTCTTTACAATATTAAATTGTTATGATATCTATAGTTAATCAACATATTTTCTTACAATTGTTATTTATATCCCATATCTTTCTTCTCTTAGTACAACTGACCCGTGAACAATGGAGTCTGGGGATTATAAGGGGCATCAAAACCCCCATGTATTTTTGGAGTAGGCTCTTTCTATTTGTGGTTGCATTGATTCAACCAACCACAGACTATGTAGTACTATAGTATTTATTGTAAAAAAGTGCTCATATAAAGTGGTCGCACACAGTTCAAATTCCTTTTGTTCAAGAGACAACTGTACTTTCAGAATATCATGTATTCGAACACATTGAAGTGAGGGGTATAAATCCACTGAATCTCTAAGACAAAGACCAAACAACTAAGTAAGTGGGAGAAGGCAAGAATGAAGACTGGAGAGGAGAAAACTAGAGAGAACTGGTAAATTCAAACCATTTCGAAAGCAAAAAATGTTCATAATAACACTGGGACAACAGGAAAGAGCTGAGATTCATTACTGTCCCATTTCTCACTCTTCATAGCTTAGAATTTAGAAATTTTTAACATTTCCATAAATCCATGTTGTTTATTGTTTCCAATTGTGCCACCTATTTCAGGGATCAATTTTGGTTTTATAATTCTATGTTTAGAACAAAAGTGTCATCACCCTGTTTTAGTTAGCAGTTCTCATTTTTTTGTAGCTGTGAATTTACTTGAAATATTTGAAATTACTTCCTTCCAGGTCTAAAATGAACTCCTAAAATGGCTTCTAAAATGAACTCCTTTTTATATGCTTATTCAGCTTTTTCATCTAAAAGTAAAGATTACCTAGATAATACATATAACCCCATAAATGGAGAGAAGAGGATGACAGAGGATGAGATGGCTGGATGGCATCACTGACTCGATGGACGTGAGTCTGGGTAAACTCTGGGAGTTGGTGATGGACAGGGAGGCCTGGCATGCTGCGATTCATGGGGTCGCAAAGAGTTGGACACAACTGAGCGACTGAACTGAACTGAATTATGTTAGAATAACTGTGTCTGAAATTATGAATACTTTAGGGATGATTTGAAAGCCCTAATGAACAATAACCTAAGTTCAGACAGTTTCTTAATACTGTGAAACTCACAGCAGCAATAATTAGTGAAATTTCACACCAGGAAAGTAGAAGCGAACTATCATTTTGAGTAAAGTATTTTTTCACCTTGTAAAATTGCCAGGTGGCCTACTCAATTCCAAGCTTACATAAATATCTAACAATTAAATGTGACTTTGAAGAGACACTGTCTTTCAACTTTATATTTTTACTAGTTTTTAAGCTTGCAGAATGTGGAATGTATGGGTAAACTGCATTTGTGAACTTGGCATCACTGATGCCAATAAGCACAGGTACATATTTTAATCTGATTGTATTCATAGTATGTATTCCATCCCAAAAGATGAAAGTTTCAGAGCCCCCCAGAGATTGCCAGTCCATCTTGTGCTCTCTTAGGAACTGCATTAATATCTGGGACACGGTATGATGGCAAATTATGAAATTCTTTTTTTTTAACTTTTTATTTTATATTGGAGTATGGTTGATTAACACTGTTGTGTCAGTTGCAGGTGTAAAGCAAAGTGATTCAATTATTCACATATATGCATCTACTCTTTTTCAATTTCTTTTTCCCATTTAGGTTATTACAGAATATTGAGCAGAGTTCATGTGCTACACAGTAGGTCCTTGTTGGCAATCTATTTTAAATACAGTAGTGGGTATATGCCCATCTCAAACTCCCTAACTATCCCAGAACTTTTAGAACCTTTCACCTTCCTTTAATACTCTAACATTTTCTCAAATACCTACATATTACTTTTAAACATGTTCCTCATTTTCAGTATTGCTAAGTTTAGCAAACTGGCTCTTCTTAGCAATTTACAACCCCAGCTACCCCATTTGACAGAATTATTGGCAGTGCTTTACTCTTCCTTGCACAATAGTTATGCTCCTAAAATATAAGGTTTAGGTAATGTCATTTCCCTTTTTCAAAATTCTGGCTTCCCAGAAATAATTCCAAAATTTTCAGGAAAGCAGAAAGATAGCCTGTGACCTGGCAGCAATCAACCTTTTCTCTTTTACTTCCTGCCACATCTTCCATCACAACCACACATTCCTTATGCAACTGAAAAAATAACTCAACTTTATTCTACTGGTGTAACCTCTATGGAAAGTAGTCCAGATGCTTTCTCATTCCATCCTGTGTGAGTTTCCAGTATCTTGGAATCCCTTATATTCAGGATGTTATAATAAACATTTGTTCTAAACTGTAAATGATCTTTTATAAGAGGCGAGAGTTTGTTTCTCTTTCCATCCATTCTGGGGAATTATAATGATTACTTATAGCAGGAACAAAAAAAAATAAATTATTTTAACAATCCCTTAATCATCCCTCAATTTATGATTAAATCAAGGATTAAAAGATGGCACTTCCAATTTTGAAGCTATAAAAATAACTAAGGAGTTCTTTAAGCCTTTACAGAGAGCAGCCTATTACAGCTGTCTCCATGCAGGTATATTCTGGTCATTTTAATGAGACTGGCTCTTTCACAATTGGTGCCAACTGATGAATCTCAATCAGCCAAACAGCAATTGACTCCTTTAAGATTGTTGTGTTGTGGCTTCATTGTTTTATTTTATATCCCCTGCCTCAGAGGCAGAATTCAGATAATTTGAGTAAAAACATGTACACCTCCATGAATTTGGACTGGCAAAGGAATGTGGTTTTAATGGAGTACATTTTCAAAAGAAAAGCAGAACACGTGTTGTGCAGCTGAACTTCACACAGGTCCTGTTTAATGAAACAGTAGTAGCCACCTCTTCTATAGTCCCTCAGTAGCAACAAAATGGTGGCACCAACGGGGGGGAAATGCAACCTTTCCTACCTTTTTTCAATCTTAACATAAATGCATTAGTTTTGGGGAAAAAAAAAAAAAAAGACCTGAGGAAATTATAATTCCCTAAATCCACTGTTAAAAGGGGAAAGATGAAGTAATAACATTATAGCATCTATTTAATTCTCTGACACAGTATATCTCCATGTTAGATATATGATCTTTCATGAAATAGCATATAAGTTCACACACAGGCTCCTACCATCTAAATGGTACTTCATCAGTCTCTATATAATGTCTTACTTCTTTGGGAACTAACTGGGCTGTGTCTACTTGTCTGGCTGCTAGAGGAGAATAGGTTACACGTTTTACTACAAGCCTTTCTTTTGTAGTTCTTTTCATGGAGGAATTTGACTTTATCTGCAGGATTACTTATAGGAATTTTGTAGACAAATTAATGGAGTCCCATAAGCCATTGTCAGAGTAATCAATGGGTTTAAAGAGGATAATTCCCCTTCCAAATGTAGTTAAGTATTTATTTTTCAATTAAAACAAAAAGAAACTAGTTAAATAAATGGATCTCTCTGTTACTGATTGTATTCTTGTTCATCTGAGGATAAGTGGAGAATGCATCAGGGTCAGTATTTGGATTTTCTATCAGTTTTAGAACATAGGCTGTGTGGAGAAGTATATCTCTTTACAAGTGATTCTTGCTTACTGCCAAGTGACTTTGTTGTTTTCTAGTCACTAAGTCATGTCTAGCTCTTTTGCAACCCCAGGGACTATGGTCTGTCAGGTTCCTCTCTCCATGGGATATCCCAATCAGAATACTGGAGTGGGCTGCCATTTCCTTCTCCAGGGGATCTTCCTGATCAATAGATAAAACCCACATTTCCTGAATCGGCAGGAGGATTCTTTACCACTAAGACACCAGGGAAGCCTGTCAAGTGATTTCATGGGATTCCACATGACTTGTAAACTGTAATTCATCAGTGTCTTCCCCAAATCAATATTTTCAAAATTCATTCCAATTTTTCATATAATTCTTTAAGGCAAAACTATGAAAATAATCACCATGATATATTGCTTTAATAAATACTCTGGAATTTTTTTTACAAGTTATTGTTAATTTTTGTCACATTGTCCTGCTATTTAGATATGATGGGATATTTAGATAGATATTTGCAGTGAATCATCCAGTAAGGTATTGATGTCCAAAATATATAAAGAACTCACACAACTTAACAAGAACCAAAAAAAAAAAAAGATGATTAAAAAAATGGGCAGAGGATCCGAATAGATCCTTTTTACCAAGAAGATATTACAGATGGCCAACAGGAACATGAAGAGATGCTCAACATCACTAATTATTAGGGAAATGAACATCAAAACCACAGTGCAATATCAACTCACACCTGTCAGAATAGCTATCATCAAAAATTCTATAAATAACAAATGTTGGTGAGGATACGGAGAAAATGGAATCCAATATGTACTGTTGGTGAAATTATAAATTGATGCAGCAACTAAGAAAAAAAAGTATGGGAGTTCCTCAAAAATGTAAAAATAGAATTGCCATCAGTTCAGTTCAGTTGCTCAGTCATGTCCGATTTTTGAGACCCCATGAATCGCAGCACACCAGGCCTCCCTGTCCAACACCAACTCCCGGAGTTCACTCAAACTCACATCCATCGAGTTGATGATGCCATCCAGCCATCTCATCCTCTGTCGTCCCCTTTTCCTTCTGCCCACAATCCCTCCCAGCATCAGAGTCTTTTCCAATGAGTCAACTCTTCACATGAGGTGGCCAAAGTACTGGAGTTTTAGCTTTAGCATCATTCCTTCCAAAGAACACCCAGAGCTGATCTCCTTCAGAATGGACTGGTTGGATCTCCTTGCAGTCCAAGGGACTCTCAAGAGTCTTCTCCAACACCAAAGTTCAAAAGCATCAATTCTTTGGTGCTCAGCCTTCTTCACAGTCCAACTCTCACATCCATACATGACCACTGGAAAAACCATAGCCTTGACTAGACGGACCTTTGTTGGCAAAGGAATGTCTCTGCTTTTCAATATGCTATCTATGTTGGTGATAACTTTCCTTCCAAGGAGTAAGTGTCTTTTAATTTCATGGCTGCAGTCACCGTCTGCAGTGATTCTGGAGCCCCAAAAAATAAAGTCTGACACTGTTTTCACTGTTTCCCCATCTATTTCCCATGAAGTGATGGGACCAGATGCCATGATCTTCATTTTCTGAATGTTGAGCTTTAAGCCAACTTTTTCACTCTCCTCTTTCACTTTCATCAAGAGGCTTTTTAGTTCCTCTTCACTTTCTGCCATAAGGGTGGTGTCATCTGCATAACTGAGGTTATTGATATTTCTCCCAGCAATCTTGATTCCAGCTTGTGTTTCCTCCAGCCCAGCGTTTCTCATGATGTACTCTGCATATAAGTTAAATAAGCAGGGTGACAGTATGATCCAACAATTCCACTGCTGGTATATATCCAAAGAAAACAAAAACAATAATTTGAAAAGATACATGGACCTCAACATTCATAGCAACATTATTTATAATAGCCAAAAATATGGAAGCAACCTAAGTGCCCATCAAAAGATGAATGGATAACACACACATACACACACACACACAATGAAATTACTACTCAATCACACACAAAAAATGATATCTTTTCATGAGTGACCTTGAGGGTATTGTACAAAGTGAAAAATGTCAGACAAGGCAAATACTGTATCATTCTGCTTATACATAGAATAAAAAATAATAAAAATAAATAATGAACAAACTGAAGCAAACAAAAAGAAACACATAGATACATAAAACAGAGTAGTAGTTATCAGTTAAACACAAGCTGAAATCAAGACTGCCAGGAACAATATCAATAACCTCAGATATGCAGATGACACCATCCTTAGGCAGAAAGCAAAGAGGAACTAGAGTCTCTTGATGAAAGTGAAATAAGAGAGAAAAAAAAGCAGGCTTAAAACTCAATATTCCAAAAACTAAGATCATGGCATCCAGTCCCATCACTTCATGGTCAACTGGGGAAACTTCAGATGGGGAAGTTTAGATGGGGAAACAATGGAGGCTGTGATGGACTTTATTTTCTTGGGCTCGAAAATAACTGTGAATGGTAGCCATGAAATTAAAAGGCGCTTGCTCCTTGGAAGAAAAACTATGACAAACCTAGACAGCATATTAAAAAGCAGAGACATTACTTTGTTGACAAAGGTCCATATAGTCAAGTTCAGTTCAGCTCAGTCACTCAGTCATGTCCAACTCTTTGCGACCCCATGGACTGCAGCATGCCAGGCCTCCCTGTCCATCACCAACGTCCAGAGTTTACTCAAACTCATATCCATTCAGTCAGTTGATGGCATCCAACCCTCTCATCCTCTGTCATCCCCTTCTCCTCCCACCTTCAATCTTTCCCAGCATCAGGGTCTTTTCCAATGAGTCAGTTCTTCACATCAGGTGGCCAAAGTATTGGAGTTTCAGCTTCAGCATCAGTCCTTCCAATGAATATTCAGGACTGATTTCCTTTAGGATAGACTGGTTGGATCTCCTTGCTGTCCAAGGGACTCTCAAGAGTCTTCTCCAACACCACAGTTCAAAAGCATCAATTCTTTGGAGTTCAGCTTTATTTATAGTCCAATTCTCATATCCTTACATGACTACTGGAAAAACCATAGCCTTGACTAGACAGACGTTTGTTGGCAAAGTAATGCCTCTGCTTTTTAATATGCTGTCTAAGCTATGGTTTTTCCCTCTGATAAATAAGGATAAGAGGCTTATGGAAGCTTCCTGATGGGAGACACTGATTATGGGGGAAACTGGATCTTGTTCTGATGGGAGGAGCCATACTCAGTAAATCTTTAATCCAATTTTCTGTTGATGGGTAAGGCTGTGTTCCCTCCTTGTTGTTTGGCCTGAGGCCAAACTGTCAACCCATGCTTCCACCTGAGACTCCTGGACACTCATAGGCAAGTCTAACTCAGTCTCTTGTGGGGATACTGCTTCTTTCTCCTGGCTCCTAGAGCACACAAGATTTTGTTTGTGCCCTCCAAGTGTCTGTCTCCCCAGTCCTATGGAAGTTCTGTAATCAAATCCCACTGGCCTCCAAAGTCAAATTCCCTGAGGATTCTCAGTTCCTTTGCCAGATCCCCAGGTTGCAAAATCTGCTATGGGTCCTAGAACTTTCTTAACAGTGTGAAAATTTCTTTGGTATAATTGGTCTGCAGTTTGTAGGTGCAAACAGTGACAGACTTTATTTTCTTGGACTACAAAATCACTGCAGATGGTGATTGCAGCCATGAAATTAAAACACTTGCTCCTTGGAAAAAAAGTAATGACAAACCTAGACAGCATATTAAAAAGCAGAAACACTACTCTGTTGACAAAAGTCTGTCTAGTTAAAGCTATGCTTTTTCCAGTAGTCATGTATGAATGTGAGAATTAGACCATAAAGAAACCTGAGTGCATGGAAGAATTGATGCTTTTGAACTGTGGTGTTGGAGAAGACTCTTGAGAGTCCCTTGGACAGCAAGGAGATCCAACCAGTCTATCCTAAAGGAAATCAGTCCTGAATATTCATTGGAAGGACTTGATGCTGAAGCTGAAGCTCCAACACTTTGGCCACCTGATGTGAAGAACTAACTCATTGGCAAAGACCCTGATGTTGGGAAAGATTGAAGGCAGAAGGAGAAAGGGACAACAGAGGATGAGATGGTTGGATGGCATCACCAACTTGATGCACATGAGTTTGAGCAAGCTCTGGGAGATGGTGAAGGACAGAGAAGCCTGACGTGTTGCAGTCCATGACGTACAAAGAATCAGACAGGACTGAGTGACTGAACAAGTTATCAGAGGCAAAGGGACTGGAGGAGGGTAAGATGCATAACAGGAATTACCTGTATGGTAATGGACAGAAACTAAATTTTTGGTAGTAAGCATGCTAAAGGGTACAGGGAAGTAGAAATACAGTGATACAGTGTTGAAACATGAAACTTACATAACATTATAAACCAATGCTACTGCAACAAGAAAGAAAGCAAGATATGGAAAATAGAGAGATCAGTTAAAACATATATACTGAGACTTACCCATGCCATGATCCAACTTACTCATAATAGATTTCTGGAATCTTTTCATGCTAAGATTAGTTACTATATAAAAATAAGGAAGGTGTGTTTATATCAACTAAATCTGAATGTTAAAGGAAAACACTGAAGCAGACAAAGTTAGAAAATAGAAAAATGATGGCAACTCAGCAAATAAAGTTACTGTGTTTCTTCAAGGTAATATAGTATTACTGTTTCAATGATTACCAAAACAAATGAAAGTACAACACAAAAATGAAAAAAATTAATGGTAACAAAAGTTGTTAATATTAATTGCATCTACATTAGCTGCAGCATTATATTATTGAGCAAAAAAAACCCAAAATTCATAAAAAAGATAAGGGATGAGGAGAACATCAAAATGTTTCCTCAATGCCGTATAAGGGCATTTTCATGAAGTAGTTTATTCCCAAGGAAAATTTACTTGTGCTTTACTTTTTATTTACATGTTGATTAAAGTCAAGACACCATACAGTTTTTATTTGTTAACCTGAATATTTGTGTTGAGGAGAAAAGATAATCCTAAGGTTATGACTTTATTACCCATAACTAGTTTTGTATCTGGAGAAGGCAATGGCACCCCACTCCAGTACTCTTGCCTGGAGAATCCCATGGATGGAGGAGCCTGGTAGGCTGCAGTCCATGGGGTCGCTAAGAGTCAGACATGACTGAGTGATTTCACTTTGACTTTTCACTTTCATGCATTGGAGAAGGAAATGGCAACCCACTCCAGTGTTCTTGCCTGGAGAATCCCAGGGACAGGGGAGCCTGGTGGGCTGCCATCTATGGGGTCACACAGAGTCGGACACGACTGAAGTGACTTAGCAGCAGCAGCAGCAGTTTTGTATCAGACAGAATCTTATTCTTTTTTTTAATATCCATAAATCTGTTTCTAAAGTGTCCTTTGGAACTATGTTTACTGTTTTGTTATCCCCTAACTCATGAGTTAAGTAAAATTTTGAATTTTAACATATGCAAGAATTATATTTGTGTGACATTACTGTTTTTAACTTTTTGAAAATTTTACCTTGACACTATATTAATGAAATCTAGGTTTCAGTAAAATATTAGATCCCACCCCTAAAAAATACTCAGGAGGGGCCTGGTAAGCTACAGTCCATGGGGTCGCTAAGAGTCGGACATGACTGAGTGACTTCACTTTCACTTTTCACTTTCATGTATTGGAGAAGGACACGGCAACCCACTCCAGTGTTCTCGCCTGGAGAATCCCAGGGATGGGGGAGCCTGGTGGGCTGTCGTCTATGGGTCCGCACAGAGTCGAACACAACTGAAGCGACTTAGCAGCAGCAGCAGCAGCAAATACTAGTATATAACAAAATACTTGGTCAAAATAAAGTCTTTGAAGAGTGACATAATGTCCCTTTACTTTAGAAAATGAGAAACTAGATGGATTGTATCAACTGGAAGTTAAACTATATCTTAAAAGTAACCCTGATTTGTATCTTTGTAACGGTTTCCTCAGAGAAGGCAATGGCACCCCACTCCAGTACTCTCGCCTGGAGAATCCCAGGGACAGGGGAGCCTGGTGGGCTGCCGTCTATGGGGTCGCACAGAGCTGGACACGACTGAAGCAACTTAGCAGCAGCAGCAGCAGCAATGGTTTCCTCAGGGGAAACAGGGGTCTGCCCAGAGTCAGCAACACAGTGACAAGCTTATCAAGTTTACCAGTGTTTATTCTTCAAGATACATTGCTATTCCACACTATGTATGGCAGCCCCAAAGGAGAAATAAGAAACTGTATAGAAAACTGTATAGAAATAAAGAAACTGTATAGAAAATTATTCCGTGGTAATAAGGAATGTAATGCACACACATTCTATATCATGGATAAATCTCAAAATGTTTATGGTAAGTGAAAGAAGCAAGTGACAGAAAAGTGCCTATTATTTATTTCATTTGTTAGAAGCATCCAGAATAGATGAAACTACAGACAGAAAGTAGATTAATACTGGCTGGGGTTTGGGCGGGGAGGGAAAGGGGGATGACAGCTAATGGGTATGAGATTTCTTTGTGAAGTAAAGAAACTGTTCTAATATTAGATAATGATTATGGTTGTATATGGAGAGGGCAATGGCACCCCACTCAAGTACTCTTGCCTGGAAAATCCCATGGATGGAGGAGCCTGGTAGGCTGCAGTCCATGGGGTTGCTAACAGTTGGACACGACTGAGTGACTTCCCTTTCACTTTCCACTTTCATGCATTGGAGAAGGAAATGGCAACCCACTCCAGTGTTCTTGCCTGGAGAATCCCAGGGACGGGGGAGCCTGGTAGGCTGCCGTCTATAGGGTCGCACAGAGTTGGACATGACTGAAGTGACTTAGCAGTAGCAGCATGGTTGTATAACTGTAAATATATTAAAAGCAATTGAAATGTTCCACTAAGTGGGTAGGTGAATATTATGGTACTTAAATTATATCTCAATAAAATGTTTTTTTGAAAAAAGATTGCTGGAGTGTTTTTAATATTTTCTCTGATTTCCCAATGTAAATTTACTGAGTTTGGGTTATTTTATTATTCTGCTGCTGCTAAGTCGCTTTAGTTGTGTCCAACTCTGTGAGACCGCATAGACAGCAGCCCACTAGGCTCCTCTGTCCCTGGGATTCTCCAGGCAAGAATACTGGAGTGGTTTGCTGTTTCCTTCTCCAATGCATGAAAGTGAAAATTGTAAGGGAAGTCGCTCAGTAGTGTCCGACTCTAAGCGACCCCATGGACTGCAGCCTACCAGGCTCTTCCGTCCATGGTAGTTTCCAGGCAAGAGTACTGGAGTGGGGTGCCATTGCCTTCTCCTTTATTATTTATTTATTATTCTAATTAGGGCATTAAAAGAGTGGATGAATTACATTTATGAGGTATGGTCATCTTCATAGTTCTATGCGCATGAAATGAGACTAAAGCTAGTAGTATTCAGGCTAATCCTAAAAGATTTTGATGGTATGTGGACATGTCATCAAGACTTGAATTCAGTATTATCCAAATTACATGGTCATGAGCTACACATTCATAGCATTTGTTTTACTTGCTAATTCAAGATGCATTCAGTATTTTAAAGATTATTTCTTGAAGTTTCAGCATTACCATGTTACCAGGATGCTGGTAATAAACTATCTAAAATTAGTTGCTGGTAATCCTAGAGGGAAAGAGTCTTGTTGAAGTTTGCTGTACAAAGGCAAATATTCCTCACCTTTTTCCCCTTTCACTTGGTCTTTATCCTTTCTCTTCAAATGCCTCACTCTTTAACATCTATTAGCCTTTAATTCTGTCTGTCCACATAACCAGCACATTCTAAGGCAAACTTTAGTGGCTGATAAACACTTGTATCGGCTAGATAAGTAAATGCAATTGGAGGAAGTACGTGATTTCAGTTTCAGAAAGGAGATGTCATTAACTGTGTGACTGACAAAAGTTTATCTCTTTTCCATACTATAATCCTGCAGGAGTAGTAATATGTGATTTTTATTGTCACAAAGCTGAAGCCATGAGATTGAAAAGGTAGAGGGTATGCACGTAAAACTTTTCTTCATTGAGGAAAAGACTCTGGATATAGCACTTCCAAGGAATTAATTACCAGGAAAGGAAATTAAATAGGTTCTAAAATAACTTCTAAATTACATAATATGAAAGTGCTCAATACATAGTTTAAAAGAATTGATATTAATTTATACAGGAGGATTACCTTTAATGTACTATTTTCCTCAAAACCTTGGCAAAATATAGCAAAGCCTGAATCAACAATAAACACACATTCTCTATTTCCAGAATTCAAATAGTTTTATAGGTATCTTTTCAAAGGCACAGCTTTGGAGTGAGAAACTGCTTTTCATCTGTATTTAGATGATGGTGTGATTTTCACGTTGAGATGCATATTTTGGCTGTTGTAGAGAGTGTGATAATGAAAAACTTGTAACTTCTTTGCCGACAGCTATGTCATTTCAGACAACCCACTCCATTTCCTGTCTGGACATTTTGTTTTTATTTTTATTTTTAAACCTTGTGAAATCACAAGCAATATTTGTCTCCTGGCATTTCTTCCTCTAATTTCATGGATCAAAAATAACATATGTGCTTTTATTTATTTGGGGGGTATTTTTACACTATGGAGTACTATTTATTTATATGTATGCATGTATATATGTATGTATGTATTTTTAATACAAGAGTTTCTGGAACCTTTTTTATTATTATTTTGACACCAGAATATCTATCTACTTCTCAATAAAAAAATATAGACTAATGAAATGTTAACAAGTCCTCCATGTAAGATTATTTAAAGTCCATTTCTTATACAGCAATATGGTGCATATTGTGGAACATTTAAAAATAACCCTCTAAAATATATTTATCTACATTGATCATGTATTCACAATTTTGTCCTTTCAGTTATTAACATTTTCAACTTAAAAATCATAGATTACTAAAACTTGATAAATATAAATATTATATATTATCCTTCATTAATAATTTTACCTTGGAGGAATGGTTCAAATATTTTGAACCCCTACGTAAAATTATAATAACTAATGTGTGTGTGTGCTCAGTCAGTTGTGTCTGACTCTTTGCGATCCCATGGACTATAGCCCTCCAGGCTCCTCTGTCCATGGGATTTTCCATGCAAGAATACTGAAGTGGGCTACCATTTCGATTCTTTACCACTGTGCCACCTGGGAAACCCCATAATAACCTAAACATTTGTATAAACTGTAACTTATAGAAATTATAATCCAGTACTATAAATTGGTGCAGCCCCTGTTGAAAAAGTATGCAGGTTCCTCAGAAAACTAAAATAGAATTGCTATATGATCCCACAACCCCAATCCTGAGCATATATCTGAGGAAAACTCTAATTTGAAAAGATACATGTACCCCACTGTTCATTGCTGCAATATCTTACAACAGTCAAGATGTGCTGCTGCTGCTGCTGCTGCTAAGTCGCTTCAGTCGTGTCTGACTCTGTGCGACCCCGTAGACGGCAGCCCACCAGGCTCCCCCGTCCCTGGGATTCTCCAGGCAAGAACACTGGAGTGGGTTGCCATTTCCTTCTCCAACGCATGAAAGTGAAAAGTGAAAGTGAAGTCGCTCAGTCGTGTCCGACTCTTAGCGACCCCATGGACTGCAGCCCACCAGGCTCCTCCATCCATGGGATTTTCCAGACAAGAGTACTGGAGTGGGGTGCCATTGCCTTCTCCAGTCAAGATGTGGAAACAACCTAAATTTCCATCAACAGATGAATGGATAAAGATGTGGTACATATATACAATGAAATACTACTCAGCTACAAGAAAGAATGAAATAATGCCATATTCAACAACATGGATGGACCTGGAGATTATTACACTAAGTGAAGTAAGTCGGAAAGAGAAAGAAAAATATCTTATGATGTTACACATATATGTGGAATCTAAAACATGCCAAATGAACTTATCTATGAAACAGAAACAAATGCATAGACATAGAGAAACCTGTCATTGCAGGAGGTGGGGGATTAGGGGGTTGGGGAAGGGGCATGGATTGGGAGTTGGGGTTAGTAGCTGCAAACTATTACATTTAGAATGGATAAACAACAAGGTCCTACTGTATAGAACTGGGAACTATATTCAATATCCTGTGATAAACTATAATGGTAAAGAATATAGAAAAGAATGCATTTATATGTAGAACTGAATCACTTTGCTCTATAATAGAAAGCAACACAACATTGTAAATCAACTATACTTCAGTAATGTATTGTGAAATACAATACATTTCACAATATGTATTGTGAAAACAATATTTTTATGTGTGGATATGTTTATTTGCCAATTAACTGGTCTACTCTATTTGTATAATTTTCTATTCCCACCACAGGCATCAACTCTAATGAAAGTCAAAAATCTAGATTAAAGAAAACTTTGAGTTTCTTCCTTAATTCTTTTAAAATAAATTTCCTATTATATGTAATTTTCTTATTCAAATAGGTCTAATTGTCATACCATAAGCTTTTACTATAAAAGATAATTATGGTATATGGTATATATTATATGGTATATGCTAGGGTATTTTTTACATTAAAAAAAGGGGTTTTAGCCAATCTTTAAGTAAAAAAAACAAAAACTTATGCACAGACACAGAACTCAAGCTGTTTTCTTTTATTTTCATAAATTTTATAAACACATAGGCAACCTATATATTTTGCTTAAATGGCATGTTAAGTCAGAAAATAATTTAAGAGATTCAGTAGAGCAAATTTAAGCAAAAATTGTAAGTAGATTTTATGAATTTTATTTACAACATATTTTTGATCATGTTGAATAACAAAATTACTAAAACAAAAAAAATTTGAATTAAAATATGGCCTATGACAAATTTTACACAAGACATTCAAAACAATATTTTCATTCTAAATCATATTTTTAAGTTCAACTAGATATTTAGCAATAAAAATTACTATGCTGCTACTGCTAAGTCACTTCACTCGTGTCCAACTCTGTGTGACCCCATAGACTGCAGCCCACCAGGCTCCCATCCCTGGGATTCTCCAGGCAAGCACACTGGAGTGGGTTGCCATTTCCTTCTCCAATGCATGAAAGTGAAAAGTGAAAGTGAAGTTGCTCAGTCATGTCTGACTCTTCGCAACCCCATGGACTGCAGCCTACCAGGCTCCTCCATCCATGGGATTTTCCAGGCCAAGTACTGGAGTGGGGTGCCATTGCCTTCTCCAAAAATTACTATACATATAGTAATTATATGTAAACATATATAATATATATACTTATAGGCTTTCCTAGTTTTAAAGTTATGATTTTGAAACTAAAAATAAAAATGAAATATACCTCTTAATATGAGTTCTGAGTTTTCATTTCCTCTACAAACAGTAAAAAGGTTGGCTTAAAACACAACATTCAGAAAACTAAGACCATGGCATTTGGTCCCATCACTTCACCGCAAATAGATGGGGAAACAATGGAAACAGTGACAGACTTTATTTTCTTGGGCTCCAACATTACTGCAGATGGTGACTGCAGCCATGAAGTTAAAAGACTTGCTCCTTGGAAGAAAAGCTATGACCAACCTAGACAGCATATTAAAAAGCAGAGACTTTGCCAACAAAGGTCCATCTAATCAAAGCTATGGCTTTTCCAGTAGTCATGTATGAATGTGAGTTGGACTATAAAGAAAGCTGAGCACCTAAGAACCGATGATTTTGAAATGTGGTGTTGGCGAAGACTCTTGAGAGTCCCTTGGAGTGCAAGGAAATCCAAACAGTCAATCCTAAAGGAAATCAGTCCTGAATATTCATAGAAGGACTGATGCTGAAGCTGAAGCTCCAATACCTTGGCCACCTGATGCGAAGAACTGACTCTTTGGAAAACACCCTGATGCTGGGAAAGATTGAAAGCAGGAGGAGAAAGGGATGATAGAGGATGAGCTGATTGGATGGTATTACCGACTCGATGAGCTTGAGCAAGCTTTGGGAGTTGGTGATGGACAGGGAAGCCTGGCATGCTGCAGTCCATGGGGTTGCAAAGAGTTGGACACAACTGAGCGACTGAACTGAACTGAACAAACACTCAACTGCGGTCACATTTGGCTGAACACATACAGATTTCAACTTTGCTGATTTTTGTCCTTGCTCAGGATGCTTACCAAACAAACAGTAAACTCACTTACTCATAAAGATGTGGAAAACTGCAGCAAAATGTTTATTTGTTTCCTACTAATGGAAAGATAGGCTTCCAAACTTTTTCCAGAGACTCATGGAATCTTATCATGAGTAAATGGCCACTCAGCAGCACACAAAGTTCTTCCTCTTTGCTGAAGTCAAAGCTCTTCCGCTGGACAGAAGATTTAGATAAACGGTGTTCCCAGTCATTCAGTTGTGTTGAAAAACAGGCTGGGTGGGGGAATTTTCTTCAATTTCGTTATGCAGTTCCTTCAGGTGATTTTCAATAAGACTTAGGATATTCTGGTATTCTTCTTTGTCAAAACCAAGCAGCTTGGAAACACTTCAACATTTCCTTTGGCAGCCTGATTTTTCCAAAGACTCATTTTCCTTTTAAAACTGTCAGGTTGGTTTACAACCAAGCCTATGGTCACTGGGAGGCAAAGCATTTTCTACAGGGCACTGTGGTTTCTTCTTCTAAAGGCTCAGGTGATGAAAAGTGTCTGACAGTAGCCTAGTTTCTATAGACCTGCCACATCCTCAAATACTCACTAAAACCTGACTTACTCTTTCTTGAAGGTGGTTTCTGCAATTCAACTTTTAACTTAAACATCCTACTGAAAACTCTTCTCTGGCTAAGCCACCAAATTTCTGCATGTTGTACAAGATTTATATACACTTGGTCCAGGTTTTCACACACTTCCTAAATGCTCTCGAGTAAACTTATCTGTGTCTTTTTTCAAAAAATTTTGCAACATTCTTAAGAAATATTTAACTTCCTTGCTAAGAATTTTTTATATTAGCACCTCTCCATGAAAAAAAAAAAGTGATAAAAGTGATTTTTTTTTTTTTTGCAGGAGAAGTGAAAACCCCTCATGAATCTAATCATGGATTCTGACACACACCTTTATTTTCAGATAGGAAAACCACGTTTTAATATATCTTGGTCATTATTTACTTCACTGGCTTTTCATACCAGGAACTATTTTATTGAATTTAACTATGATTTACAAATCTTGAAAATGCAAAACATGTCCGGGGAATATCTGTTCACTTGTCAACATGAATATAGAAATTTTTTGCATAAATCTCTTCAGCATATGTTACATGGTATCAGTATATCACCTTATTGTACTATTTGATTATGAAATCCTTTCATCTATTGTACTAACATACTTCCTAGTATTTTATTCACTATATTTGCATGTGGAGCATTACAGGTTACTTACCAAATGAGTGACTTTTCATTTTCTCAGATTTTGTAACCTTTTCATTGTTCTTCCCTTCCTTCTTTCCACTCTTCCCCTCTCCCTCCCTCTCTCTTCCTGTTTTTCTTCTCTCTCTCTTTTCTTTCTTCCTTTCTTTTTTAACCTTAATTCAGTTTTGATATGGAGAAGGCAATGGCACCCCACTCCAGTACTCTTGCCTGGAAAATCCCATAGATGGAGGAGCCTGGTAGGCTGCAGTCCATGGGGTCGCGAAGAGTTGGACACGACTGAGTGACTTCACTTTCACTTTTCACTTTCATGCGTTGGAGAAGGAAATGGCAACCCACTCCAGTGTTCTTGCCTGGAGAATCCCAGGGACAGGGGAGCCTGGTGGGCTGCCGTCTATGGGGTCACACAGAGTCGGACACGACTGAAGCGACTTAGCAGCAACAGCAGCAGCAGTTTTGATATGAGAGTACAATTAGTTGTTTAAAATAACCAGCACTTTTACAGAGTTTTACAAATAACTCTGATTTGTATTTAAAGTCTTTTCATCGTGGTTTTTGGAGACATTGCTTAATTTATAAGTTGTTTGCCACAGGCACTGAACAATTACCAGCCTAGGTAAAAACAGCTGGGAATTTTTTTTTTTTTTAAACCGTATAAGACTACTCCTTAGATCTTGTCTTAGACTCTTTATCTTCTATCTCTTCTTCAAAAATCAGCACTATTAGGCATGCTTGCAAAACACAAATGCTAGTAAAATGTCAAAGATTTACGTCTATGCAATATGTAGTCATTATGTAAGAATATATAATGTAACCTATACATTTCATATTTTGCAGTATTTCAAACAAAATCAAGGTTGTAGGGCAGCAGCTGAGTCATGATGTATGATATTAAATTTTTTCATTAGAATGAAATTGTCCCATGCTACCTTTTCAAGGAATTCTCTTGATCTGATTCTGCAGATCCTCTGGTAAGAAACATATATATAAACCCTCCCCTCTATCAAAAAAGGAACTGAGGAGTTTCTTCCTGAGGAAGAAGCATGAGCTCAAGCCTAGTGGATAAATGAGGTAAAGTTAACAATAATAGGGCTTCCCTGGTAGCTCAGCTGGTAAAGAATCTGCCTGCAATGCAGGAGACCCTGGTTTGATTCCTGGATTGGGAAGATCCCCTGGAGAAGGGATAGGCTACTACTCCAGTATTCTTGGGCTTCCCTGGTAGTTGAGATAGTAAGGAATTCACTTCCAATGCGGGAGACCTGGCTTCAATCCCTGTGTGGGAAAGATCTCCTGGAGAAGGGAATGACTACCCACTCCAGTATTCTTGCCTGGAGAACTCCATGGAAAATGGAGCCTGCTGGGCTACAATCCATGGGGATGCAAAGAGTTGGACACAACTGAGCGACTTTTACTCACTCACTGACTCACTCGAGGCACGGGAGAGAGTGGTTTAAATACATTAAGTTGGGAGGAAAGCAGAACCCGAGACCCGCAAGTTTACTGGCACAGATGGCAGCTGAAGTTGCATGATGCTTGAAGCTGAAGTTGTCTGGCCATTTCCAAATTGAGACAGAGTATGTCATTCTCTCGGCAATTTAGTTCTGTAGTGTGATTTTGCAAGTCATTTTGGATAACTTTTGAGTCGATTTCTTTAGTTCTCTAAACAATTCTTTAACCTATGTGAATCTGCACCCACTCCCTTTGTGTTTATTTTGTACAGTAAAAATACAAGTTTTTTTGCGTGTTAAAACTAGTTACATTCATTTCACTGCAACAAACTATTCTGAACCAACAAGTGGCCATTTTTTTTTTTTTTTTTTTTACTGGATCTCTCTCCCTTGGACTCAAGGACAGAGTTGAACAGCTGTGACCATAACCATACAGGATGCAAATGGACATGTGATCTGACTCATGTTTTAAAAAGATTACTCTTTTAGACATTATGGAGTTAAATGTAGAAGAAGGAAAACTAGTTAGCAGGTGTCATAATATTCCAATATACATAAACCACCTTGTTAACTTTAAAAATCAAGTAATTATTCAACATAGGTAAGCATAGGAGTGGTCTACCTGAAATAGAAGAGTATATTTTACCATTTTATGTTTAATTTTGGTGTATTTTTAAAAAAATCATATGCAATATCTTTTTACATTGCCTATAGTTAGCATCTCTAGTGTCCTATTTTCCTAAAAGAAAAATTTTTAGTTTCTATTCATTTTGAACAAGTCTTTAACATTATACAGATGTTCTGGATATTTTCATGAAAATTACTTTTGCTGTATCTGAATATTTCTTAGGCTATTTTAGCAAATTTGCACTAATATTAACTTTTAAGCTCCATTTCAACTAAAATCTTTCTTATCTGAATCATTGAACTTATAGTAAATGATCCTCTTCTCACATTGTTAAAGTGAAATTATACATCTTTTTAAAAAACCAATCCTAACAGAGATTTGAAAAATGCATGCAATTAACATTAAATTAACTTAATATTGTGACCTATTCATAACAGACAACAAATATTTATTGGGTACTAACTTTGTGACAGATACTATCCAATGCATTAACTTGAAATGATTGATGAACAGAAATGTCTTTTCCTCATATGAGGCTATAAGATAGAGAGCGAGCCAAGAACAAATAAGCAAGTAATCAAACAAAAATAAATCAATTACAAACTATAAAAAGACATAAAAGGAAACAAGCTACTAAGATAAAAATAATGGAGACCTACTTTAGTTTGGATGATAAAAGGATTTTCTAGAGAATAATATTGAAACTAAAATCTAAAAATAATAGGCAGCCAATTTTGCAAGGAACAGAAGGAAATCTATGATAGACAGTAGGGAGAGCACAGTTAAAGCCCCTAAGATAAGACTATCTGCTGTGTATTTGAGGAACTTAAAAGCCAGCTTTGCAGGAGCATACCCATGAAGGAACAGAGTGAAGGAGATGACCCTAATCCCACCGAACAAATAATGTCTGCAGTCCCTCATGCACAGGGGCATGTTACACAATTCCAGCAAATTCTGTGGAAAAGACAGAATATTTAGGAAAGCTTTATAAAGATGACTTAAATCAAGTATTTTCCCAGTTAAATCAAAAGGCTTGAATTATTTGGTATTAATCAAATGTTTAATTTTTCTCTCTGTAGGCAAAACTACAGAATGTAAGAAATAAGACTTTTCATTAGCTACATCATCCCAATTTACATGCTTCATAGCAAGAAATCTGTTTCTGTGTGTGCTTTGATCTTGCCATTTTATTTCATCTTACTAAACTACTTATAAAGTCTTATTAAATAGAAGCCTTGGGAAGTATGTATAAAATCCATTTCCATTTTTATCCTATTAATGGGGTCTTTTTCATTGAAAAAAAAAATCCCTAAGGTTGCTCTCATTTGTATGCAGTTTGAAGATACAGTTAAATGCCTGAAAAGACACATTTTATTTATTTTTACTTTGTTCATAGCTGAAAAGTTAATAGTTTTTTTCAAAATGTATTTTCCTTAGGTGACAAAATAGTTTGTATTTCTACCATAGACTAATCTAATTGTGATGTATGAATGTATATGTTTTCCAATAAGAGTAATTTGGAAATCCCTTTATTATATAAAAATATATCCTATAGGGATGTATTTCTATTTTAGAATACAAACTGAGAAACAAACATTTGTAGCCACATCATAAAGAATTTATAATACATAAACTGATTTATTAACATATAATAGCTTTCTGACTCTTTTCTAGCAATCTCATATTCTGTATTTTATTATGTGCTCAGTTGCATCCTACTCTTTGTAACTCCAAGAACCATAGCCTGCCTGGCTCCTCTCTCCATGGTATTTCCCAGGCAAGAATACTGGGGTGGGTTGCCATTTCCTTCTCCAGGGAAATCTTCCTGACCCAGGGATTGAACCCAAGTCCCCTGTGCCTCCTGCATTGCAGGCTGATTCTTTATCTGGAACCACCAGGAAAGCCCACGTCTTATCATTACAAACATAGACAAGTTGATCTATTTTGTCTAAACATCATACTTTAACAGTAACATAAATTATGAATTCAAGTTCAGACTTGGGTAATTCAAATTCTCTTACTATAATATGTCTTTTGAAAAAGAAAACATTTTTATAGGAAATACCATCAAGCAACTCAGAAACAAACAAGCTGAAGGAGGCATTTTGCAGCTCTTTCACTATAAACTGAAATCATTCTGGTAGATGAAATACACTACTATGTTTTTAAATATTTATTTTATTTGTTATCAAATATAACAGCACAGTGTTACAAAGCTTGCACTCAGTTCAAGGGCCAGCCCCCTCCCCCCTGCCCCCCCCCCACCCCCATCACCACAAACCAATACTTACTGGGAAAGTGTAGTGTATTGAAAGAGGTAAGAATAACAGCGCTAGCTCAGTCTGTGGCCATGGAGATGAAATAGTATTATTCTTATAATTTATCCAGTGGCACATGTCAAAATTACCTAGAGAACATTTTTAAAACCCATAAACCTTGGCCCGAACTTATATCCTGACAAAATGGGGAGAGTGTCTCTCCTATAACATGAGAGTGATATGATCATATGTATTAATAAAGAAGATCATTGGGACATCTGAATAAAATCAGATGGGGTGATACATGAAGGAAGTATTCTATTGGGAAAGCTACTGCAATAATTTGGGTGTGGATGATGGTGCATGAATTAAAAGTTGAAGTGGAGCTTAAGAGAAGCAAGAGATAGCAAAGATGATTGCATTGGTATCAAGATAAGAGAGGAATTTCACTGTGAATAAGAAATTGCTTAAGAATATGAAACATTAGATATGTGCTGTTCACTAGTAATCATATGTAATTTATTGAACATGTACAATTTGACTAGTCTAAATTGAGATGTTTTATGTGCAAAACACATCAGATTTTGAAAATTTAGTAAGAAAAATAAATGCAAAATATCTTACTAATAGCTTTCTATTGATAACATAGCCACACACACCACATAGGTTTCTATTGACAACATGGGCTTCCCTAGTGGCTCAGATGGTAAAAACTCTGCTTGCAGCACAGGAGACCTAGGCTGAATCCCTGGGTTGGAAAGATCACCTAGAGAAGGGACTGGCTACCCACTCCAGTGTTCTTTCTGGAACATGAACAGAGGAGCCTGGCAGGCAATAGTCCATGGAGTCTCAGAGTTGAACATGACTAAGCAACTAACACTTTCAGTACTCAAGAAGTCAGTGAATAATGAAATGGTTGCCAACCTATAGAGTAATTTATTAATTTTTATTATATTATCTTTAGGTTTTTTCTTTGCTTGGAGTCTCTGCTCTAAATTAATAAACATATTTCGAAAAAATCATTCTCTGAATTCTCTGAAAGAGCATTCTTACAACCTGGGCTGAACCAATGGTAAATTTTTAAAGCCAACTTTGTGTTCAGTTGCTCCATCATGTCCTACTCTTTGCTACCCCATGGACTGCACCACGTCAGGCTCTTCTGTCCATAGGATTTCCCAGGCAAGAATACTGGAATGGGTTGCCATTCTTCCCCAGGGGATCTTTCTGACCCAGGGATCAAACCTGAATCTTCTGTGGTTCCTGCATTGGCAGGCAGATTCTTTACCACTGAGTTACCTAAAGCCATCCTCAGTTAAAAGTAACTGTTTGCAACTCACAATTGGCAAGGTTTTGCTATGACGTACATTACATAACTTGTTTGAGAGAATGGCCAAAGTTGCTTTTCACAAAAATAAGTGAACATTTTCTTTTGGCTTTGTTTTAAAAATTAGTCACAGTAGGAATCAATTTGTATTTAAAATGCACTAAAACATCAAAGATTTCAAATTTTGCATATAGAGTGCATGATCTATAAAACACTGAACTCTGTTGAATGTAAAGTAGTTATAAATCAGGTGGAAAACATAGCTGCACACATTGCTTCTCTTTTATGTATTCACACTGTTAATTTGGGTAAGAGGACTAAGATCACTTAATACTTTTTTCATGGCATATGAAATGTGATATATTTAATGTTTCATTACAAATAGGATTATATTATGTGCCTGATTGCCTGCAGGGATTTTTCTTAAGCCAGAAAACATAATTTAATACTACCATGTGATTTTTAAAAAATGAGTCTAAAAGAGTTCATAGTGAATTCATGATACTTACCAAAAAACTGCTCTATTCAACAACTTATTAAATGTTTCCTTAGAATGCACGATAAATCATTCATGAATTCTTCTTACCTACAATCCAGAAGATATCAGAAATTCGCTCTCTAAACCATCCCCTTTGCTTCCCAACGTCCTCTTCCAAACTCAACAACAAAAAATGGCAAAAGGCATTTTTCCACTTCTGCAGTATAAAGAAGAAAGCACAACTGCAGTCACTGTCATTCCCTGACTATCAGTCAGGCTCTGTTGCCTTTACAAAGACTAGAATGACGATGAGTCAGAAAGAGTAGCAGACGCCAGGAGCAGAGGGTCACTCACAGTTACATTGCATAGCCAGGTGCATACCTGGCTCTTGCTATATTTTCTCTTTCCTTTTGGAAATTTCTCTTTGGGTGATATGTACTTGTGTTTATCATCAACACCCAAGTACACTCCTGCTGGTACGGAGGAAAATTTGGCATGTATAAGCATATTGAGGGTTTATTTACAGTATGACTGACTCTGAGAAGGTGAAGGAGGATTTGAATATAATATTAACTAAGGAATAGAATATTTAAGATAACATAGGAATAGAAAACAGATTTCTATTTTAATAGGCCATCGATATATTACTGGGGAAACATGCTATGATGTGCAACATATGTTTAATGCCATTTTTAAACAAGATGTTTAGAAAATTCTGTTTTTTTTTTAAAATTTAGCTTCTTACTGATTATACATTGATCGACTATATGTGCTAGCCTTTGTGCTAGGCAATGAGAAATATAGAAGTAAATTAAATAGTTCTTGCAATTGTGGACTTTAAAGTGTTTTTGTGAAATGTATATGTATATGTATACATATATATATATTTAAGAAGTCATATTAAAAATATGCTTGCAACTGTGATAAATGTACATAAGGAAAAGCTCAGAGGACTAAGAGGCCATATATCAGGAAACATGATAAAGAATATCAATATTGCTATGTAATTATATATATATATTAGTGGCAAAACAGAAGGAATTAGCAGGGTATGACTAATGACTACTGTTTATAAATTGCCCCCGATTCTAAGGAATCTTTCTTGTAAGAATGAAAAGTCAGAATTTATTAAAAAAAAAAATCTTTGTTTGTAGATCTTGCTGGCTTGTTTCCTAAATTTTGTTTAATGATTCAGAAAAATAAAAAAAAAAAATATTGAAAAATAAACTCGCTAGTGCCTAAAATGAGAGAAAGAGTTGCAATTTCTTTGTGACCCCATGCACTGTAGCCTTTCAGGCTCCTCTGTCCATGGGATTTTCGAGGCAAGAGTGCTGGAGTGGATTGCCATTTCCTTCTCCAGGGGATCTTCCCGACCCAGGAATCGAACCCGGGTCTCCCGCATTGCAGGCAGACGCTTTACCATCTGAGCCACCAGGGAAGCCCATAATTTAATTTAGTTTAAATTAAATGCAGGGATTATAATTGAGGAACTTCTATTAATGACAATGAAATGGTTATGGAAACTTTTCCAGCAATAACTATAAAATCTGTACCAAGAAAGAAAACATTTAAAGATAATAAAAAGTGTCCCAAGTCAGACTGATAACAGAGGAGAATTTGTTCCTGAATAAAACCTATAACTAGAAGGGGTAAACTAACACAAAGTATTCATATAAAGATCTATGTACAAATATTCATAATAGCATAGTAAATTAGACTGGAAACAGCCAAATGTTTATTAACAATTGTTATAGGTAGTTCAATTCAGTAATACTCAACAATAAAACAGAATGAATATACAAGGATAAGTGTTGTATTATTATGCTGAGTGAAAGAATCAAGACACAAGACTGTATACTACAATACCATTCATATGATATTCCAAACTATATAAACCAGTCAACATTAGAGATAGCAGATGAGGGTTGCATGCAATTGGGTAGGAGGAACAGTTAACTACAATAAGGAATGGAAGAATCTATGAGTGATGAAAATGGCTTGTGTGTTGATTTTGCTGATGCTTACATGTGTACACATTTTCCAAAACTCATTGAACTATACATGTAAAATGTGTTCTGTAATATGTTCACATGTTTTCCTTAATAATGATGATTTAAAAAGACAAGATGAGAAGAATTATAGACAGAATGGACTTCCACTTCTAAAACAAGATGCTGTAAAAGTGACTGCATTGAGTTCCCTGCCTAAAACAACTAAGAAAATGAACAAAGTACATAAAGCAACAACTCAAGTTATGGAACATCAGACAACAAGAGACAATGATCATTGTTTCCAAGTAACAAAACTGCACCCACGTACTAAGCTCAATAATATTTATGGGAATACGAAAAACAGAATCTGACAAAGTAAAATTCACAGTTTCAAATGTTCAAAAAAAAAATTTATCAGACATAAAGAAACATGAAAATACGGGCTTTGAATACCAATAAAAATCAATCAAATTTAAAATAACACAGCTGATAGAAATGGTTGACAAGCATATTAAAATAATTATGTTTCAAAAGTTTAAGAAGTTAGAGTAAAGACTGAGGATGCTAAGAGGAAACATTTAAGGATAAACTACAATATTTGACAGAATGTGGTCCACTGGAGAAGGGAATGGCAAACCACTTCAGTATTCTTGCCTTGAGAACCCCATGAACAGTATGAAAAGGCAAAATAAGATAGTGAAAGAGGAACTCCCCAGGTCGGTAGCTGCCCAATATGTTACAGGAGATCAGTGGAGAAATAACTCCAGAAAGAATGAAGGGATGGAGCCAAAGCAAAAACAATACCCAGTTGTGGATGTGACTGGTGATAGAAGCAAGGTCTGATGCTGTAAAGAGCAATATTGCATAGGAACCTGGAATGTCAGGTTCATGAATCAAGGCAAATTGGAAGTGGTCAAACAGAGGTGGCAAGAGTGAATGTTGACATTCTAGGAATCAGTGAACTAAAATGAACTGGAATGGGTGAATTTAACTCAGATGACCATTACATCTACTACTGTGGGCAGGAATCCCTTAGAAGAAATGGAGTAGCCATCATGGTCAACAAAAGAGTTAAAAATGCAGTACATGGATGCAATCTCAAAAATGACAGAATGATCTCTGTTCGTTTCCAAGGCAAACCATTCAATATCATGGTGATCCAAGGCTATGCCCCAACCAGTAACGCTAAAGAAGCTGAAGTTGAACGGTTCTATGAAGACCTACAAGACCTTTTAGAACTAACACCCAAAAAAGATGTCCTTTTCATTATAGGGGACTGGAATGCAAAAGAAGGACGTCAAGAAACACCTGGAGTAACAGGCAAATTTGGCTTGGAATATGGAATGAAGCAGGGCAAAGGCTAAAAGAGTTTTGCCAAGAGAACACACTGGTCATAGCAAATACCCTCTTCCAACAACACAAGAGAAGACTCTACACATGGACATCACCAGATGGTCAACACCGAAATCAGATTGATTATATTCTTTGTAGCCAAAGATGGAGAAGCTCTATACAGTCAGCAAAAACAAGACTGGGAGCTGACTGTGGCTCAGATCATGAACTTATTGCCAAATTGAGACTTAAATTCAAGAAAGTAAGGAAAACCACTAGACCATTCAGGTATGACCTAAATCAAATCCTTTATGATTATACAGTGGAAGTGAGAAATAGATTTAATGGACTTGATCTGATAGACAGAGTACCTGATGAACTATGGATGGAGGTTTGTGACATTGTACAGGAGACAAGGATCAAGAACATCCCCATGGAAAAGAAATGCAAAAATGCAAAATGGCTGTCTGAGGAGGCCTTACAAATAGCTGTAAAAAGAAGAGAAGTGAAAAGCAAAGGAGAAAAGGAAAGATATAAGCATCTGAATGCAGAATTCCAAAGAATAACAAGGAAAGACAAGAAAGCCTTCCTTAGTGATCAATGCAAGGAAATAGAGGAAAACAACAGAATGGGGACTAGAGATCTCTTCAAGAATATTAGAGATACCAAGGGAACGTTTCATGCAAAGATGGGCTCAATAAAGGACAGAAATGGTATGGACCTAACAGAAGCAGAAGATATTAAGAAGAGGTGGCAAGAATAAACAGAAGAACTATACAAAAAAGATCTTCACAACCCAGATAATCATGATGGTGTGATCACTCACCTACAGCCAGACATCCTAGAATGTGAAGGCAAGTGGGCCTTAGAAAGCATCACTATGAACAAAGCTAGTGGAGGTGATGGAATTCCAGTTGAGCTATTTCAAATACTGAAAGATGATGCTGTGAAAGTGCTGCACTCAATATGCCAGCAAATTTGGAAAACTCAGGAAGCAAGAGTTAGAACTGAACATGGAACAACAGACTGGTTCCAAATAGGAAAAGGAGTACGTCAAGGCTGTATATTGCCACCCTGCTTATTCAACTTATATGCAGAGTACATCACAAGAAATGCTGGGCTGGAAGAAGCACAGCTGGAATTAAGATTGCTGGGAGAAATATCAATAACCTCAGATATGCAGATGACACCACCCTTATGGCAGAAAGTGAAGAAGAACTAAAGAGCCTCTTGATGAAAGTGAAAGAGGAGAGTGGGAAAAGTTGGCTTAAAGCTCAACATTCAGAAAACGAAGATCATGGCATCTGATCCCATCACTTCATGGGAAATAAATGGGAAAACAGTGGAAACAATGGCTGACTTTATTTTTTGGGCTCCAAAATCACTGCAGATGGTGACTGCAGCCATGAAATTAAAAGACGCTTCCTCCTTGGAAGGACAGTTATGACCAACCTAGACAGCATTTTAAAAACCAGAGACATTACTTTGCCAACAAAGGTCTGTCTAGCCAAGGCTATGGTTTTTCCAGTGGTCATGTATGGATGTGAGAGTTGGACTATAAAGAAAGCTGAGCACTGAAGAATTGATGCTTTTGAACTGTGTTGTTGGAGAAGACTCTTGAGAGTCCCTTGGATTGCAAGGAGATTAAAATTCAATTTATTTGTCATTTATCCTGTGAAATTGTCTCCGCTCCCTTCCTCTACATCACTCACTGTACTGCCACTTGGATGTTTGCATATAATTCTATAGTTTCATTGAACAAATTCTGGATTCATTGTTTACTTGTGTTTCACTCAGAAGATGGTAATCTCTTTTTTTATAGTGTAATACTTAGCATATTTTAGGCACTCATTGCATATTTGTTGTATTGAATGTTTTAGAAATAATTAAACTGTGTAGAATCCAATTAGCCAGAGTGGTATTTGAACAAAAATAGTGCACAGCGAACCAGATTTCAGAAATGCAGATGGAGCCTAAATGAATGTCAGAGGTGCATTTGAAATATATATATATATATATATATATATATATATATATATAGCAGCATTTGATCATTCAGAAGGTATTGTACCTAAGAAGTTGAACTTGAGTGACTGACCAAACCAATATAATGTTAGAACCAAGAAAATCAGAAAGAATTAGGTATGGAGGTAGAAGATGAATTCTGATCTGCTTGGGTATCTTTGAAAAGCAAGCTCAGCAATTAGTTTTTGGAAGAAAGTCACATTTTAATTTTTATGCTAGTTATAAAACAGCATTTGCCTAATTCATTTATCTGAACAATGCAATGGTTAAGGCACAGATTAAGAAACAAGTAAAAGATTTTAAAATGAGGCAAATAAAATTTGAAAATATATAAACTTATACAAAAATGACATTTGTTTCCATCTGTTCTCTATTGGGAAACTGTTAAGAACTGCTAAGCCAAGGCTCCAGTTATGTGCATATGTATGTGTATGTACTTTTAAGGCAGTAACAGAGCAGCATAATCCTTTGCATTATGCATTTGTCTTTTAAATTTTCCTTTATGCTTATTTAATGCATATGTTTTTATTCTTTGAATGATTAAAACTTTTATAGTAACTAAGATCATGTAAAACCTCAGAGAGCACAAACATGAAGAAAGCTCTCAAAGCATACTGTGATGTTTGCTAAAAGGTAATTTTTCCTTTTCTGTATTGTCTCCATACTCAGTAACACAATGGAACAGATAAGCATTACATGGCTGTCCTTGTCTTTTTTGTGCAAACAGTTAAGACTAGAGAGGGGAGGATTTGCAACTAAAAACTTAATGTGAATTCCTATCCATTCTTGATAATACATACACACACACAACAGAAGTGTGAATAGCATGCTGCTGCTGCTGCTGCTAAGTCGCTTCAGTCGTGTCCGACTCTGTGCGACACCATAGCCGGCAGCCCACCAGGTTCCCCCATGCCTGGGATTCTCCAGGCAAGAATACTGGAGTGGGTTGCCATTTCCTCCTCCAATGCATGAAAGTAAAGTCGCTCAGTCGTGTCCGACTCTTTGCGACCCCATGGACTGCATCCTACCAGGGTGCTCCGTCCATGGGATTTTCCAGGCAACAGTACTGGAGTGGGGTGCCATTGAACAGCATATCTGCCCAAAAATGAATTAGGAAGAAATAAAGAGTGAGAAGAAAGAAGAAAGAGGGAAGGAAGGAGGGAAAAACCAAGGAAGAGGAAAAAAACAACTTGGGGAACATGGAAAAATCACATTTCTTATGACATGTTTAAATACAAAGTAATACTATTTACTTTGTTAACTGTGTATTCTCTACATCTCTCTGTGGGCAGTTAAAGTTTAATCCCTTGAAGATATTCTGATAACCAGTGTAGAATGAGCAACTGACAGCTATACCATCCTAGAAGCAAGAGCTGGATATTTATATCCTAAACCCCATGGTAATGGACAGGGAGGCCTGGCGTACTGCGATTCATGGGGTCGCAAAGAGTCGGACACGACTGAGCGACTGATCTGATTTGATCTGAAACCCCATCAATCATTGGTCCAGGAGTGCCGATTCCCCATCAAATTCCCTTGCTCTCCCAGCTTTCCAAAGTCACAGACAGAACCAGGCTGGTGGCCAGAAAAAGCCCTTAGCAAGGGGATGCTAGTGATGGGAAGTGGAAAGCTCAGCACCCATGTGGTGAAGGTCAACTGAATATAGGCAGTGCACTGGCTACATCTCTATAAAGTTCTATAAATATATAAATGTATGTATGCGGTGGCAAGAGTTGGACATGAGGTTAGCAACTAAACCACCACCACCATGTGTGCTAAGTGGCTTCAGTCGTGTTTGACTCTATGTGACCCTATGGACCGTAGCCCACCAGGCTCTTCCCTCCATGGGATTCTCCTGGCAAGAATATTGAGTGGATTGCTGTGCCCTCCTCCAGGGAATCATTCCAACCCAGGGATTGAACTCACGTCTCCTGCTCATTTCCTACATTGCAGATGGATTCCTTATTATTTAATAGATAAATAATGAAATGTATTACCCACTCTTAAGAAGTGCATTTCCTGGTAGTTGAAATATAAAAGTTCAATGTAAACTTGATGAATTCCCCAGTTTTCTGGCTGATTGATTACCTAAGTGGGACTGTTAACATGTAAGGAATGTAAGATAAAGGAAAGGGCAGTTTCCAATGTTAACTATAAGATCCACTAGTAACCAAACATAGCTCCCTGTATACAAACCAGGTTCTGAAAATGCGACTTTATCCTTTTGGAAAATTTTGTGGGAAGAGTGGAGAAATTACACTTTTTAATCATTTTGTTATAATTATGGAATATGCTAGAGAAGAAGACCCAGCAATAGTAAAGGAGATGAGGGGAGATTGTGAGAAAGATAACTGCTGGAAAAAAGTAGAGTTAGATGGCAGAGAGTGAGAAGGAGAGGAAACAAGGAGAAAGAGAAGATGCAGGAAGGAACAGTGGGGGAGAAGAAGTGGGAGGGCACTAAGGTTAGGAAGGGGAAGGAGGAAGGAAAAGAGCAGAAAAGAGTGCTGGGCAGAAGTAGAGAAGGAGCTGGAGAGGAGGAAGGGTCAGCAATTGGGATAAAAAGGATGAATAGAAGGTGCAGATACATCCATGCAAACTCAGGGAGAATAGAACTTCAGGAAAACACAACAAAGGTAGAAGCTCTAAGAAGAATGATCTTGACATCTTTGAGAAAACCTAAAGATCCAGTTTGGTGAGTGCCTTTAGGATAAGCAGATGACAACACCATGTAAGTCTTTAGCCTCTAAATAGTGGAAAGCAGATAATATTGTCCTGAGTCTTTAAAAGGTAGTTTAAAAGTCTGTCTCTTTTTCATAACACTGATATTTATTTAAGTTGTCCAGGTAATTCAATTTCAAAAGAGTTTATGAACCACAGTTTCAAAATACTTAAAAGAATTAGATGCATTTCAACCTGAAGCTCCAATGACTAGCAATGACTCAGAATGACTCCAGGATTCAGCTGGCCACCCTCCTAATAGACACACAAACACACACACAAAATGACTTTTTTTGGGGGCGGGGGGTAACTCCTTACTTTGCTTGTTATTTAAAATGTTTTCATTCAACAAATAGACATAGCAAGCACAACCATAAGCTTGTTAGTTTAAATTCAAGCCCTAACATCACTAGCAATCAGACCAAGGAAAGAGCTATCTAATCTTTCCAAACTACAATAATCTAATCTGAAAAGCTGAAGTATTTATGTCATAGACTAGGTATGAAACTAACTGAAATTAGGGAATTTTGAAGATAATGCAAGGACATTTTCTTATCTCAGGGTTAGGGGCATATTAGTCACTCTGCTATATATGTGTTAAATAAATTAAAGCCAAATATATATGATGCTGGTGATATTAGTGTCGATACATTCAATAAAATTATTATTAGTAAATGTTTATTGGCTCAGTCCCAGTTTCAAAAAGGGGTGATCAGTGAGTAAGAGGCAATTATTGAGAGAAATCCAATAAGCAAAGGATGGTAACATTTGTTTTACAAGCTCATTTCTATTTTTTTAAGATTGCTTTTTAAAAAGTAGTTGTATTGAAAAACCTTTTATTGAGGTTTATAATTCACTTTCAGCAATAATAGAGGTAGATAACTCCTTTCAATGTTTCAGAAAGAAAAAAAAAAAAACAAGATATGGAAAAAGGTAAATGTTTGGAATTCAACATAATTCCTATTGGGCCCTTGTTTTGTTTGTTTGTCTTGTTGCTTTTTAAAAATATCTTATTTAGGGACAAAGATATTTAGTTTTACTTCACCAGAGTAATCAAAACTTATGTATTTTTCATTTCACATGATTTCCTGTAACATATTCCCATGAAAATCATTAAGATAATTCTGTATATTTCCAGTGAAACAGGAAAGATTGTTAATTGGCCAGTGTTGATAGTTTATTTACATAAATCATGACCCCATTAACTAAATATTCTCTTCCTAAATGGCAGCAATTTTAGACCTGAATTATCTAAATAATTGACTCAATTTTTCATTTTAGCTTGCCATTGTACACACAACCTTTGACTTAAAGATGAATATGAGCTTTTGTAAATTTAGCTGACATTACCAAATTACTTATTTTCTTAGTGATATTTATCTAATTAGAGTCTTAATCTGAAATAACTTATTTTCCTTAACCCCACAGCAAGTCACTGCTGACTTTATGCTTTAAACTCCAAAATATACACCAGATATCAGTAAGATGTTGGCTGGCTTACTAGAACTCAGTTGGAAAGTGTAACAAAGTTTTTTTCAAAAATAAAATAAGGTGCCAGACAATCATGATTTTTTCTTTTTTAATACACCAGAATTAAAGCAAATTTAAAGAGCTTATTTTCAATGACATTTGTGATTACTAGTTGGCTTATTACTTTAACACCATTGGTTCCTTGTTAGATCATATGAGCAAAAGCAAGTGAAGAAAATTATGTTTTTATTTATTTATTTTCTAGAAAAACAAGCCATTTGACCACAGAATTTGCTTGCCTGTTTTCAATTGATTTTCTTAAGTGTTAGCCTTAATTTTATTTTATTTTTTTTCTTCTTCTTTCTTAGCTCCAGTGGAATGGGAGGGGAGTGTTCTTTCCTGCTGTTTTATGGCTGGCATTCCTACTGATTAGTCTAAGCAATAATACAAATAGAGTTCTATGATACAAACTTTTCCAGTCGATAAAAAATAGATTTGTAATTTTTACTTATCTGGAATTGGAGCTTGAGTTTCTGCTTTTTCTTCTCACCAATTTTCCCCTGAGTATAGATCCCTTGAAAATTATGTCATATTTAATTGTATTAGTTTTGCATTTATGATGTGTGCAATAAATTTTACTTATATTTTTAAATTAGCTGACCTTATCTGGGTCTTTTTAAGTTGTTCATCTCTGGTGGTTTGTAGATCATCTACCAGTAGCAGAATTTCTAAAGGGGGTTGGAAATGTGTATATATCTATCCCATCAGCCCCAGGCCTTGAATTTTGGGTTATGGTTGAGAGATTCTCACTTACAAAATTAATAAGTATCATGCATTTTTCATGCTTTCTCTCTCCCTAATATATATTTATATATGTGTGTATATAATTATATACATAAAACTAATATGAATATAATTTTATATATAACTTTTGTTAATATATAAAATATATATTCTCTTATCTTATATATAATGGGCTTCCCTGGTAGCTCAGCTGGTAAAGAATCTGCCTGCAATGCAGGAGACCTTGGTTTGATCCCTGGGTTGGGAAGATCCCCTGGAGAAGGGAAAGGCTACCCATTCTAGTAGACTGGCCTGGAGAATTCCATGGACCGTATAGTCCATGGGGTTGCAAAGAGTCGGACACGACTGAGTGACTTTCATTTTCTTATATATAATATATATACAACTATATATATTTACAGATATGTGACTTGTAGTTGAAGTACTACTTTGAATTTAATTTAATAAAAATTACATAAGCATTTCAGTAATGCTTGCCATTTTCAGTTAGCTTTATATTGACCAAGAAACCTGAAAGAATTTCTTGTAACCACTAAGTACTGATCTTCAAAACATGCATTGAAGGGCTAGTTGGAGTCTGTATTAGTTTACTGGGGCTGTTGTAACAGAGTACTAATAACTTGATGGCTTAAAAAACAGAAGTGTATTCTTTTACAGTTTTGGAGGTAGAAGTACAAAGATCAAGGTCTTATAATCTTGTCAACTGAAAGAAAAAATGTGCAGCTGTTTATTTCAATTTTATTTAAGATCTCGCTGAGGACAAGAGCCCAGGAAATAGCCTCTTGGATTGTTCTGAGGAACTGACCTGCTCTCGAGAGATAGGTGGAGATGCCAGTATATATAAACCAGCATATATGATTTTGTCTAGTTAATACATGCAGTCAAGCATACATCTCAGTTAAAAAGTTACTGAGTTACTGCTAGACACAAGGAGCAGATATGTCAGTTGATGATTTTAGTGCTTTTGTATGCATGAGAAAATGCAAGAATCTAGAATCATTATTTATTTATTTATTTTTTACTGAGATATCTCTAACCATCTAAGGGGCCTGTTCTTCCAAAGCACATGATACCTCATCCAGGGTTTCATCCTGAATTCCTTTTAGGGTGCACTGTCTGTCAATGATTAAAATGGCTAATGATTTAATTCTTATAAAAACAAAACAAAATGATGAGCTACATTCTTTGTTTTACAGTCTAATGTTTATGGACCCCCACAATTCCTATTGTGAAACCCTACCACCCAATATGATAGTATCACTTCTTTTGGAAAGTAATTAGGATAATATGAGGTCATGAGGGTAGGGCTCTTATGAATGGGACTAGTGCCCTTATCAGTGTCATGAGAGAGTTTGTGTCCTCTCTCTCCAACCCTTACAAGAATACTAGTCAATGGTCCTCAACCCAGAAGAGAGACCACATCAAAATCTGTCTATGTCAGCACTCTGATTTTGAGCTTCCATCCTCCAGAACTGTGAGACATATCTGTTGTTTGTGAATATTAAGGTTTAGCTAACCTACTCCCTAATAGTGCTACTTTGGCATTCATTTTGTGTAGCTAAGTAGCTGTAGAAGCATTGAGCTGTCACTAGCCCCTCCCTCAAGTGCATGTCACAAGTGACTTACTTGTGACTCCCACAGAGTCACAAGTAAGTGTTTGTTCCTTATATGACATCCTCAATGTACCTGGCAATAAACAGTCTCCCTTGTCTCTTAACTCCTTCCCCTTGTACTCTGTATTAAGATTCTCAAAAAGCTTAACAAAACTCTGCTCTTTTCAGTTCAAATTGACCAATTCAGGTTCAGCCTGGGAACCTCAAAGTACTCCACCCTTGGACCTTTCTTAAAAGCTACATGTTGCAGATCCTGCTGTTCACACTTCACCTGTAGCCTGGCTCCACCTCCCCATGTGGTCCCTCAAAGCTAGCCATGTACCTCCTCTAGGATTCCTGAGTAACAAACTCTTTCACTTTCCCTTGTGCTCTTTGCTGAACTGCACATCATCTGACACCTTAAGATTCTACTTAACAAATTCTAATTTAACAAAAATCACAACAATAAATCACTCAGTTTATGGAATTTTTGTTATAGCAAGTTGAACTGATCAAGGTGCAAGGTGTGAGCAGAACCATGCTCTCTCCGAAGTCTCTGTGGGAGAATTCCTGTTTGCCTTTTCTAGCTTTTGGTCTTTGCCTTAAGTCCTTGATATTCCTTGGCTTGTGGATGTATCATTTCTATTTCTGTCTCTGTCTTCATGGTTTTCTACTTTGTGTGTTCAAATTTCCCTCTTCCTATAAAGCCTCAAGTCATTATATTGGAGTCCACTCTCATTCAGTATGATTTTATCTTCTACAAAGCTGCTATTTCCAAATCACATTTACAGGTACTAGAGGATTTGAATATATATTTGGGGGAGATGTTTGTCAATCCACAACTGTATGTCTATAAATCAAATCAAATTAAGGAAAGGGTGATATTTGTTGAGTATCTTTTTTTAACATCTGTCTAGTGTTAAAGCAGATGAAGGTTTTTTGCTTTCTTTTTTCAAATATGAGGAATATATATTTTTTTAATTTCTATAATAGTTCTTTGCTGATAATTTCCTCTATTGATAGAAAGTTGGAACCTAAGGAAATAAAAGCAAACAAAAGTAGCAAGCAAATAATGCTCTCCATGGATTTGAAATTGAGTTTTAAAGATAAAGCATTCATACACAGAATAGTTAACAAAGCAAGCATAGTATCTAATGGTTACTAATAAAACTGGGTGATAGAACATTTGGGAGTAGGTTGGAAGTAGGCAAGTAGAAGTGGTAGCACCCCACTGGGGGAGGAAAGTAAACAAATAGGTTTAATAAGGAACACAGTTTATTCTGAAAAACACGAGGGCACTCATATAGCTAGAATAATTCTGGTATGTGTAAGATATGTGTGAAAGCAGTACTAGGCTAATAAATTGTAATTAATTAATGAAAACCTTGAAAGCCAGATTAATTATTTGAGACTTTAACTAACAGCAAAATCTAATCCTTTCCCCAGAAAACTGGGACCACTGGCTTTTTTCACAGATGTGGTCCCAAGCCAGTCCCTGTTTTGTGATTTTTAATACTGGTTTTGGAAGGAATGATGCTAAAGCTGAAACTCCAGTACTTTGGCCACCTCATGCGAAGAGTTGACTCATTGGAAAAGACTCTGATGCTGCGAGGAATTGAGGGCAGGAGGAGAAGGGGACGACAGAGGATGAGATGGCTGGATGGCATCACTGACTCAATGGACGTGAGTCTGAGTGAACTCCGGGAGTTGGTGATGGACAGGGAGGCCTGGCGTGCTGCAATCATGGGGTCGAAAAGAATCGGACACGACTGAGCGACTGAACCGAACTGAACTGAACCAGTGACTTCACTGACCAAATTGGTTGCTCCTGGTTTGTTTCTTAAAATTAGAACTTTAAGGACTTTCCTGGTGGGAAGAATCCATGCTTCTAATACAGGGAGTGCTGTTCAATCCCTGGTTGTGGAACTAAGATCCTAAATGCTGTGGCGAGGTCGAAACAAACAAGCTGGGACTTTAGTTAATTTTCTGGGACTCTATTTATATGTCTGATATCCCAGGTCTTCTTTAAGACCAAGAAGCTACATTGCTTTTGCTAGTGTCTTCCCTCAGAACGTTAGCTTTGATTTTAAGCCACAGCTTAAAGGCTATGTGGATCAAATTAGATGGCAAAAAGGACCTGCAAGTCTAAATTTTATTTTTTATATGGCTTATTCCACATTTCTGTGTCCTAGCTTTTCCGTGAGATATAATGCTGCATTGTCTTGGTCAAGAACACCAATCCACTGGCAATAGAATTTATATAAGAGATTTAATATTCTTTTAGCAATCTCCATACTTGTTCTGCCATAGTTTTCCAGTTCCCATTTCCTATAACCCACCAGAAAATGCCTTGCTTTTTCATATCTAACCAGCTTATATTGATAACCTCTTCCTATAGCCAATTTCAATAAGATTGATTGCATTTTCCATAAAATATTTAGAAATGGAAATGGAGCCTGTTTACTTAAGGATCAGAGACTTCTAAGAAAAGAAACCACTGAGAAACCACTCATATTCTTCATATTCTTACTCTTCAAACAGATGTGGTTGGATGACAGAGGGAATTTTAATCCCTTTCTTGAGTTGTGGCTAAACTTTTCCATGCCCAGTTTTCATTACTTGACTTGTTCACAGGGGAAGAGTTGAAACTGGGTTGGGTTTCAAAGCACTTCTGGACCAATAAACTATGTACTGCAGCACGCCATGCTCTGGGTGGAACTCAGCACTCTGTGACACTGCCTCTCTCCAGTTCAACAGAAACAAGCTGCTTCTGAATGATTCAACTGTCACAGGGCTCTTAAATTTAAGCAAAATGATTTTCATTGACTTATTTACCATGAAAAACTTGATAGAAGAATGAGAGATACAGAATCAGTGAACCAAAGCTTTTGCTTAAGTGAAAAATGTCAAAATTCACAAATCTTTTATCTTGACACCTTTTTTGCCAATACAAAGTTAATTCTTAATTCTTTATACTTTTGATACAATCCATCTACAGAAGAAATTTAACAAAGCATAATTTTTGTGTTTTTTTAAAGTATAAATGCATAAATACAGTTTGTCATTGGTTGAATTGTGTTCCCCCAAAATAGGTGTTGAAAGTCCTAACTTCTTGTTCTTATAAGGTAACCTCATTTGGAAATAGTCTTTTTGATGTAATTAAGCTAATCTGAGTCATTAGGGTGGTCTCTAACTAATATGACTGGTAACTTAATAAGAAGAGGGAAGTTGGAACGTAGACTCAGGAAGCAGAATTCCATGTGAAGACTCAGCCAGCCATGTGACATGGAGGCAAATGGGAATAATACATATACAAGCCAGGGAATGGCAAAGATTGCCTGCAAACACCAGAAACTAAAAGAATTAAGAAGGTATTCTTCCTTCCAGATTTCAAAGGGAGTGTGGCCCTGATGACACCTTGATTTGAACTTTTAGCCTCCAAAATTATGAGACAATAGACACGTATTGTTTTAAGCCACCCACTTTTTAGTACTTTGTTACTAAAACAGCTCTGGGTTTCCCCAGTGGCTCAGTGGTGGGAAAAAAAAAAAAAAACAACAAAAAACATGTCTGCAATGCAGGAGATTCTGGAGACATGGGTTTGATCAGCTATAAGAAAATAAAAACATTATTCTTTTAAAATAAAATTTCAAAGTTCTGTCACTTCCTACTTTTCATTTACTCCAAGATAAATTAATTTAAAATAGAAATAGTTTAAAAGTGGTAATATATTTATGAAGTCCTGACATAAGACAAGTACTGGAAGCCACAGAATATTTTTGAACAGGGATTGACATGATAAACATGGGTTTTAGATATATGTTTGAAACCACTGAGACTTTAAAAACAGATTAAGTAATACTAGATACATTGGGAAAGGCATGGAAGGAAGGAGGGAAAAAGGAAGTAGCACAAAAATGATGAAAAGAATGAAGAAATAAAGGAAGTTTCCCAAACACATAGTAATAAGATACTAATCAAAGATGATGATGAAATTTGAAATAAGAATGCTATAAATGGACTTAAGAATGATTTTGAAAGAAGAACTGATAAAATTTATTCACAAATTATACATACTTATATTAATCTAGAAAATAAAAAAGGGCAAAGTTAACCATGGTATTCCAGTTCACTCAATAATGTATTGCAGGCATTTGCAAGCAGAAGATTATTTGGATGAGATAGATACAAAGGAGAAAGTAAAGATTATTTTTTGATATATTGGACTATATATCAAGCTGAAAGTGTCAACTAGATACTGAATTCAAAGTAGTTGCGTGGACTTGGAAAACAGAGATATGACCCTTATGGCAGAAAGTGAAGAGGAACTAAAAAGCTTCTTGATGAAAGTGAAAGTGGAGAGTGAAAAAGTTGGCTTAAAGCTCAACATTCAGAAAACAAAGATCATGGCATCTGGTCCCATCGCTTAATGGGAAATAGATGGGGAAACAGTGGAAACAACGTCAGACTTTATTTTTTGGGGCTCCAAAATCACTGCAGCTGGTGACTGCAGCCATGAAATTAAAAGACGCTTACTCCTTGGAAGAAAAGTTATGACCAACCTAGATAGCATATTAAAAATCAGAGATATTACTTTGCCAACAAAGGTTCATCTAGTCAAGGCTATGGTTTTCCTTTGCTCATGTATGGATGTGAGAGTTGGACTGTGAAGAAGTCTGAGTGCCGAAGAATTGATGCTTTTGAACTGTGGTGTTGGAGAAGACTCTTGAGAGTCCCTTGGACTGCAAGGAGATCTAACCAGTCCATTCTGAAGGAGATCAGCCCTGGGTGTTCTTTGGAAGGACTGATGCTAAAGCTGAAACTCCAGTACTTTGGCCACCTCATGAGAAGAGTTGACTCATTGGAAAAGACTGTGATGCTGGGAGGGATTGGGGGCAGGAGGAGAAGGGGACGACAGAGGATGAGATGGCTGGATGGCATCACTGACTCGATGGACGTGAGTCTGGGTGAACTCCGGGAGTTGGTGATGGACAGGGAGGCCAGGCGTGCTGCGTTTCATGGGGTCGCAAAGAGTCGGACACGACTGAGCGACTGAACTGAACTGAAGTTGGGACAGGGGTGCAGTGAGTCACAGGCAGCATGGCTCCTCTTGGCTTCTCCAATCATTCTTAAATGGATTCCCACCAGGCTTTCAAAGTGGCTTTTAAAGTACCGGGCTTCACATCAAAATTCCAGGCAGGAGGAAGGGCAAAAAGGAAGAAACATAAGGGGCACGCCAATTTTGTTATTAGTTAAAAGTTTAGTTTTTTTTTTTTCTCAGAAACCACCTCCAATCATACACCTACATATCACCTACCTTCAGAGAAGGAAGGGGAAAGCTAGGTGTCAGTGGGATGTGAGAGAGGAAACAGACACTAGGCCAGGAACTAGCAGTCTTTGCTGCTGGGACATCCCAGCCTGTTCAGTTTATTTAATTATTGAAATCTGATCTAATTCTGATTCCTCGCCAGTGGATTAGCTCCAGTGCTTTAAATATTTTCTTTTTCAGACATTTTAGAGAAAGCTTGTAGAATCAAGCTAGTAAATCACGGAATACAGTAATTTTTTGTCTAAACATTTGCTTGTTTATATGCCTTTGTGTATATTTCTGCTTTCTAAAGAGTGATATAAATAATTTTTGTCATCTGTTTTCAGTAGTCTGTATTTTTTTCTATTTTACATTAACATAGACAATTGAAAGTTGACTTTATCCTAAAAGTTGATTTTATCTTTTATCCTTAAAGAATTCATAAAGTTATTTCACCTTTGAATATGACATAATTCATTTTCTTCCATTCTACTTATCAACATACAACAAAAGGAGCAAAATAGTGACTTTTCAAAATGTACATATTTCAGTTGTTTTGCCCAGAATGTGAGAGTATAATACCCTAAATTATGTCAATTATAGTTAACTCTACAATTTCCCAGTCTACAGAAGAAAACAATTTTCTTTTTTACACATATTCAAATAAAATATAACAATAGAGGAAAAACCTCACAGATACAGAGAGCAAACTATTGGTTACCAGAAAGAAGGGGATGGGGAAGGAACAAACCAGGCCGGGGGCAGATTCAGAGGTACAAATATCAGTTATAAAATAAATAAGTAACAGGGATGTAAGGTGAAGCACAGGGAATATAGTTAATGTTTTACAACCATCTATGGTATATAATCTATAAAAATATTGAATCATTATGCTGTTCACCTGAAATTGGTATAATATTGTAACTCAACTACACTTAAAAGAAAGAAAAGAGAATAGTTTATACATCATTCATTCCAAAAAATATTTCTTTAATTTTTTCTGAGTGCCAGACATCATGCTCAACTGTAAAGTTAGATAAAAACAAATTGAAAATCAACACTCTCCAAGGTGTTTGAGCCAAGGCAAGTTGTTTTATCTACAAGTCCAAATATGTATGTTCATTCATATCTCTGTCTATCTATCTATCATAATTGTTCATAATTTTCTTGTTGCAATGTAAACATAGTGTAAAGATAGGACTGACAAAGCATGGAGGTTAAAGTTCTGACTGGTATTTATGCTAGCTAGTGCCTTCAAACTGTGGTCCTAGAGAAGATTCCTGAAAGTCCCTTGGACAGCAAGGAGATCAAGCCAGTCTATCTTAAGGGAAATCAACCCTGAATACCTGCTGGAAGGACTGATGCTGAAGCTGAAGCTCCAGTATTTTGATCATCTGATGTGAACAGTCATCTCACTGGAAAATTCCCTCATGCTAGGAAAGGTTGAGGGCAGAAGGAGAAGAAGGTGTCAGAGGATGAGATGGCTGGATGGCACCATGGATTCAATGGACATGAACTTGGGCAAACTTCAGGAGATGGTGAGGGATAGGGAGGCCTGGCATGCTGCAGTCCATGGGGATGCAAAGAACTGGACATGACTGGGCAACTGAACAACAATGACAAATGCTTGTTTGGACCAACCATTTGGCCTTTGATTTCATACTGGGTGGTGGTGTGTCAGGATGAATTGACCCTGCTGCAGAAAGTGACTAAAACTAAAAAAAAAAATAATAATAATAGCAGTCAATTTAGAAAGTACTTTCAGAAACATTTTCTAATGGAGAGGTCAGTAGTTTGCCCTTAAATTCATATTTCTTGATCTGTTTAAAGTATGTCTTGTCATTCATCATGTTACTTTGCAGGAACACTTTTAACTCTCATTTCATTTTACTTGATGTAGTGTAGATTCAATTGGCATGCTAGCAAATGTTCAGAAACATTATAACTCCAATTGGAATTTCTCTAGTTGGCACAAACAGTAAGATAATGAGACAAGTGCGGATTTACGGCCTTCTGCTCCAAACCCCCATTTTCATCTGAAATGTAATTCAAAAAGATAGTCTTAAGACATACATGTATAAAATTTTTCCTATGTTAGAAATATAAAGTCCACAATAATACATTTAACATTCAAGCAATTAGCTAAGCTATATGGATCAACATAAAATTAAATTTGTAAACATGTCCTATATATTAATAAATAAAAGTCTAAGTCAGTGCCAAGAGTTTAACTTATTCTTTGTTCTTAAAAAACATTGGCATCATATACTGTGACTGAAATGTGGAAGTTTCCAAATATAGGGAATATTACATTATCAGTTTTCTACTTAATCTATGTATTATAAGAGCACAGATTCAATGTGATTATATATAGCAAAATATGTTGTAATTTGAAGGCCCAGAAATTATATTTCTAATTTGTGCACATATTACAATTTGGTTACTTCCAGTGTATTAAATTGTTGGATTACTAGTGTTCTATAGAGATAGAGGTGCTTTCCTGGTAGCTCAGCTGGTAGTGAATCCACCTGCAATGCAGGAGACCCCGGTTCAATTCCTGGGTCAGGAAGATCCCCTGGAGAAGGGATAGGCTACCCACACCAGTATTCCTGGGCTTCCCTTGAGGCTCAGTCCATAAAGAATCTGCCTGCAATGTGGGAGACTTGGGTTCAATCCTTGCATTGGGAAGATCCTCTGGAGGAGGGCATGGCAACCATAGGTATTCTTGCCTGGAAAATTGCCATTGACAGAGGATTCTGGTGGGCAATAGTCCATGAGGTCACAAAGAGTTGGACATGATTGAGGGACTAAGCAAAAGCACATAAAGACAGAAACATGAATTATGTGTAACAAGGTCAGCCACTTAAGGAAGTTCCAAAACACAAAAAGACTATGATGATATTGAATCATATCAACAATCTTCAAGTGAACAGATGATATATTATCAGATACTAGAAATGAAATTCCAAAAACAAAGTGTTTCATTGATGTTATAAATTCATAGAATTCTATCAGTTATCACAAAATCAAAAGTCAGCATTTGTTCTACTAATCAACTCATAGCTTTGTAATTGACATGGCAAACATGAGATATGGATAAAGTAAAGAAAACATAAATAAGGTTAGAGGCTTGGTAGGGAGATACTTTTGCTTTCTAAGGAAGTTTAAGTATTTGTCTCATTCTCAACTGATTTTCATCTGCAAGGTTTCAAGCTTTATGTCATAACCTGTTCTGAACTAAAGAAAAATGAAAATTTATGTTACTTGGGAAATTACTCTTTCCAAGTAACATATGATTAAAAAAAAAAAAAAAAAAAAAAAAAACCACTACACATGTCCTCAGTTATAAGACAAAGACACACAAAAAGAGATTGTACTGTTTAATTAATTGATAGAATATTGATCGATTTCAGGTTCTCTTTCTTCCAGAAGAGCAGAGGTTATAGCATCTCAAAAAGTGAGTATTACACACAAAAGCCATGGCAAAGCCCAGCTCTGTTGTGTGAATTCTCTAATTCCTAAATTTGGAAAGATTTTAAAAGTGATTATACAAATAATGTATTTAAATATGTAGCAAGGGTGATAAAAAGTTAGCTATTATTAGTATCTTCAGATAAAACACAAGATTAATTTGTAGAATATAATTTCCAATCTAATGCTATAATAATAGTGGTCCTATTACAGTTTGATCATTTCTAATATCCTTGATTTTGAATTAGTATTATTTAATTCAGTAGAAATTAAATATAATAAAGAAAATGAGTAGATGTTTAAGTTCACCTAATTTTTAAAATTATCTACATTAAACCTAGTTAGTATATCTTGGTGAAGTATGGCCAATGACATCTTCCCAATGAGTGGCAAGAAAAACAATGGCTGTTTTACATAAATGCTTTAGTAATTTACTTAATATTGACAATGCACTCATAGAATGAATGACCATTAAGGAGGATGTGAGTGATAAAATCATTTGAGACATGATATCATAACTATAGCAATTTTCTCTCACATATCTGTGAAGTAGTAGCTACCATTAATAGTGTCTTTATTAAAGACCGATTAATTGGAGAAAATGACTTGATGTACCAGTTACGAAATACGTTATCTCATATCCTGGGGTTTCCAATCCAAGGCTATATATACAACAGTGCTCCACATATGCTTTAAGTTGGTGGACAATTTAATATAGCAAAAGATCCCAGAAATCATATATCTTGTGGCCAATAGGAAAAAGGATTATGGGTTGATTAATTTGCATAATCCACAGAAAAAGTTTAGATTTAATAATAAATACAAGCATTCATTCCAACTCTCCAATTGATTCTATCTTAATTAAACCTGAATGCTCAGGACATTAGTCTGGAGGTCATAGACCACGGAAATTATTTCACAAGCTGTGGAAGAGCCAGTCTTACTGGTTTGGTCAAAGTGTCTCAATTTAGGTTCAATATTTTCAACCACCATATGTATTGTAGGCTTCCCTTGTGGCTGGGCTGGTAAGACCTGGGTTCAATCCCTGAGTTGGGAAGATCCCCTGGAGAAGGGAAAGGCTACCCACTCCATTCTGGCCTGGAGAATTGCAGGGACTCTTTAGGCAATGGGGCTGCAAAGAGTGGGACATGACAGAGTGACTTTCACTTTCATTTTCATATGCATGGTATGTTAGATCAGATCAGATCAGATCAGTCGCTCAGTCGTGTCCGACCCTGTGCAACCCCATGAATTGCAGCACGCCAGGCCTCCCTGTCCATCACCAACTCCCAGAGTTCACTCAGACTCACGTCCATCGAGTCAGTGATGCCATCCAGCCATCTCATCCTCTGTCGTCCCCTTCTCCTCCTGCCCCCAATCCCTCCCAACATCAGAGTCTTTTCCAATGAGTCAACTCTTCTCATGAGGTGGCCAAAGTACTGGAGTTTCAGCTTTAGCATCATTTTTTCCAAAAAAATCCCAGGGCTGATGTCTTTCAGGATGGACTGGTTGGATCTCCTTGCAGTCCAAGAACTCTCAAGAGGCTTTGAAAACACCACAGTTCAAAAGCATCAATTCTTCAGTGCTCAGCCTTCTTTACAGTCCAACTCTCACATTCATACATGACCACAGGAAAAACCATAGCCTTGACTAGACGGACCTTTGTTGGCAAAGTAATGTCTCTGCTTTTGAATATGCTATCTAGGTTGGTCATAACTTTCCTTCCAAGGAGTAAGCGTCTTTTAATTTCATGGCTGCAGTCACCATCTGCAGTGATTTTGGAGCGCACAAAAATAAAATCTGACACTTTTCCACTGTTTCCCCATCTATTTCCCATGAAGTGATGGGACCGGATGCCATGATCTTCGTTTTCTGAATATTGAGCTTTAAGCCAACTTTTTCACTCTCCTCTTTCACCTTCATCAAGAGGCTCTTTAGTTCCTCTTCACTTTCTGCCATAAGGGTGGTGTCATCTGCATATCTGAGGTTATTGATATTTCTCCCGGCAATCTGGATTCCAGCTTGTGCTTCTTCCAGCCCAGCGTTTCTCATGATGTACTCTGCATGTAAGTTAAATAAACAGGGTGACAATATACAGCCTTGACGTACTCCTTTTCCTATTTGGAACCAGTCTGTTGTTCCATGTTCTAACTGTTGCTTTCTGACCTGCATACAAATTTCTCAAGAGGCAGATCAGGTGGTCTGGTATTCCCATCTCTTTCACAATTTTCCAAAGTTTATTGTGATCCACACAGTCAAAGGCTTTGGCATAGTCAATAAAGCAGAAATAGATGTTTGTCTGGAACTCTATTGCTTTTTTGATGATCCAGCGGATGTTGGCAATTTGATCTCTGGTTCCTCTGCCTTTTCTAAAGCCAGCTTGAACATCAGGAAGTTCACAGTTCACATATTGCTGAAGTCTGGCTTGGAGAATTTTGAGCATTACTTTACTAGCTTGTGAGATGAGTGCAATTGTGCGGTAGTTAGCATTCTTTGGCATTGCCTTTTTTGGGATTGGAATGAAAACTGACCTTTTCCAGTCTTGTGGCCACTGCTGAGTCTTCCAAATTTGCTGGCATATTGAGTGCAGCACTTTGACAGCATCATCTTTCAGGATTTGAAATAGCTCAACTGGAATTCCATCACCTCCACTAGCTTTGTTTGTAGTGATGTTTTCTAAGGCCCACTTAACTTCACATTCCAGGATGTCTGGCTCTAAGTCAGTGTTCACACCATCGAGATTATCTGGGTCGTGAAGATCTTTTGTGTAGAGTTCTTCTGTGTATTCTTGCCATCTCTTCTTAATATCTTCTGCTTCTGTTAGGTCTATACCATTTCTGTCCTTTATCGAGCCCATCTTTCCAGTACTTTGGCCACCTCCTGTGAAGAGTTGACTCATTGGAAAAGACTCTGATGCTGGGAGGGATTGGGGGCAGGAGGAGAAGGGAACGACAGAGGATGAGATGTCTGGATGACATCACTGACTCGATGGACGTGAGTCTGGGTGAACTCCAGGAGTTGGTGATGGACAGGGAGGCCTGGAGTGCTGCTATTCATGGGGTCACAAAGAGTTGGACACGACTGAGCAACTGATCTGATCTGATCTTGCATGAAATATTCCTTTGGTATCTCTGATTTTCTTGAAGACATCTCTAGTCTTTCCCATTCTGTTGTTCTCCTCTATTTCTTTGCATTGATCACTGAGGAAGGCTTTCTTATCTCTTCTTGCTATTCTTTGGAACTCTGCATTCAGATGCTTATATCTTTCCTTTTCTCCTTTGCTTTTCACTTCTCTTCTTTTCACAACATTTGTAAGGCGTTCCCAGACAGCCATTTTGCTTTTTTGCATTTCTTTTCCATGGGGGTGGTCTTGATCCTGGTCTCCTGTACAAGGTCACGAACCTCATTCTATAGTTCATCAGGCACTCTATCTATCAGATCTAGGCCCTTTAATCTATTTCTCACTTCCACTGTATAATCATAAGGGATTTGATTTAGGTGATACCTGAATGGTCTAGTGGTTTTCCCTACTTTCTTCAATTTAAGTCTGAATTTGGCAATAAGGAATTCATGGTCTGAGCCACAGTCATCTCCTGGTCTTGTTTTTGCTGACTGTATAGAGCTTCTCCATCTTTGGCTGCAAAGAATATAATCAATCTGATTTCGGTGTTGACCATCTGGTGATGTCCATGTACAGAGTCATCTCTTGTGTTGTTGGAAGAGGGTGTTTGTTATGACCAGTGCATTTTCTTTGCAAAACTCTATTAGTCTTTGCCCTTCTTCATTCCATATTCCAAGGCCAAATTTGCCTGTTACTCCAGGTGTTTCTTGACTTCCTACTTTTGCATTCCAGTCCCCTATAATGAAAAGGTGGAGAAGGCAATGGCACCCCACTCCAGTACTCTTGCCTGGAAAATCCCATGGACGGAGGAGTCTGGTAGGCTGCAGTCCATGGGGTTGCTAAGAGTCGAACTCGACTAGGCGACTTCACTTTCACTTTTCACTTTCATGCATTGGAGAAGGAAATGGCAACCCACTCCAGTGTTCTTGCCTGGAGAATCCCAGGGACGGGAGAGCCTGGTAGGCTACCGTCTATGGGGTCACACAGATTCAGACACGACTGAAGTGACTTAGCATAGCATAGCATAATGAAAAGGACATCTTTTTTGGGTGTTAGTTCTAAAAGATCTTGTAGGTCTTCATAGAACCATTCAACTTCAGCTTCTTCAGCATTACTGGTTGGGGCATAGACTTGGATTACTGTGATATTGAATGGTTTGCCTTGGAAACGAACAGAGATCATTCTGTCATTTTTGAGATTGCATCCAAGTACTGCATTTCGGACTCTTTTTTTGACCATGATGGCTACTCCATTTCTTCTGAGGGATTCCTGCTGGCAGTAGTATATATAATGGTCATCTGAGTTAAATTCAGCCATTCCAGTCCATTTCAGTTTGCTGATTCCTAGAATGTCGACATTCACTCTTGCCATCTCTTGTTTGACCTCTTCCAATTTGCCTTGATTCATGGACCTGACATTCCAGGTTCCTATGCAATATTGCTCTTTACAGCATCGGACCTTGCTTTTATCACCAGTCACATCCACAGCTGGGTATTGTTTTTGCTTTGGCTCCATCCCTTCTTTTTTCTGGAGTTATTTCTCCACTGATCTCCAGTAGCATATTGGGCCCCTACTGACCTGGGAGTTCCTCTTTCAGTATCCTATCATTTTTCCTTTTCGTACTGCTCAGGGGGTTCTCAAGGCAAGTATACTGAAGTGGTTTGCCATTCCCTTCTCCAGTGGACCACATTCTGTCAGATCTCTCCACCATGACCTGCCCGTCTTGGGTTGCCCCACGGGCTAGCCTTAGTTTCATGGAGTAGACAAGGCTGTGGTCCTAGTGTGATTAGATTGACTAGTTTTCTGTGAGTGATTTCAGTGTGTTTGCCCTCTGATGCCCTCTTGCAACACCTACTGTATTACTTGGGTTTCTCTTACCTTGGGCGTAGGGTATTTCTTCACAGCTGCTCCAGCAAAGCGCACCCGTTGCTCCTTACCTTGGACAAGGGGTATCTCCTCACAGCCGCCCTTCCTGACCTTCAACGTGGGATAGCTCCTCTAGGCCCTCCTGCGCCCATGCAGCCATGGCTCCTTGGACTTGGGGTTGGTCCTCCGGGCCACCGCCCCTGGCCTCGGGCGTGGGGGCGTGGGGTATCTCCTCCTGGCCGCCGCCCCTGACCTCGGACACGGGGTAACTTATATAAATATAACAAATAATTCCCTAGTCAATAACCAATATTATAAAAATATATGTAAATAAATAATGTTATATAATTTACATGAAGATTTTATTGAGTGTAGTTTAACTGTTAAGTGTTTGTTTTTTGTATATTAAGTATTTAAAATATGTCAGGGAAATTATAACTATCAAGGAATTATAAGAGAACACTTTGGAGAAAAGTTACAGTTACATAAGTTACTGAATGGAAAAAGAAAATGGAAACTTCACAATAAAGAAGGGACACAAGGAGACATATTCTAGAACAATTCAAATAGAGTTTCAAAAAACAATAAAATATGTCCAGTTAAATTTGAATTTCAGATAATTGAAAAATATTTTTATTATAAGAGTGTCCCATGAAGTGTATATGTGACATATTTATATTAAAAGATTTTTTGTTTTTTTCTGAAGTACAAATTTAACTGGGCATCCTGTATTTTTATTTGCTAAATCTGGCATTTATTCTTGAAGTGATCTTTTCAAGGAAATAGAATAAAAGGAAATAGAAATTTAAAATGTTTAATAAATTAACAAATACAGTATGACTAAAGTGTGTGTGGGTAAGTCAAATGTTAACATTTAAAAATAAAATGCATACTATTATCTAAACACAAAACTATTTTCAAGACAAAACTCAAGAGATTGTTTTATTTTTACATCACAAAGAAAATATCATGGAGATTATTTATGTATTAATGTTTTATACATTCTATGTCAGCTATTCTAACTATTGGTTTAATATGACATAATGGAAATGATAAGTTTTTGATAAGAATTTAGTTTCTAGAGAAATGTCATTTGCTTAGAAACCATTGGAACCCCTCTTATATTCAAATATTCTTTACATATTCACAGAGCATTTTTCTTTATTGATTATGGCACTTGGAAATATTAATTGAATTACTGTTTATAAATACAGATGCTACAAGCATGCCAAAGACTCTGAAATTGCTGATGACAGAGTCTACAAGTCAATGTAAATATTTAAATAAAAGCCAAAAATACAGCTGCTATGTTTATTTGCTAATGCTCAAAAGGAAATATTTATGTTACTTTTGTTTTAATCTGAAGCCATTGTACTCAGAAAACCATACAAAAATTGGCTGTATTTTTTTATACTTAGATATATTATTTCATACTCACGAAGCAACCTCTCTAGAACTGAGCACATAATGCATCTTAGGACATAAAAAATAACATATTAAAATTTTTCTTTAAGTGAAAAGGAGAGGGAGAGATATGGAGAGATGCTATTTGATTTATATCTAAAAATAACATATGGTCTAAAGCAGAGTTTCATAAGCTTGGTACTTTCGACATTATGAGTCAGTTTGGACGGTGGGGTTGGTTAAAATGCTCATATAGGATATTTAGAAGCATCCTTTGGTTCTATAGCAGCCCACAAGTTGGAAAGGTTACTGATGCTTTTCAGTTCAGTTCAGTTCAGTTGCTCAGTCGTGTCCGACTCTTTGCGACCCGAGTACACCAGGCCTCCCTGTCCATCATCATCTCCCGGAGTTCACTCAAACTCACGTCCATCGAGTCAGTGATGCCATCTAGCCATCTCATCCTCTGTTGTCCCCTTCTCCTCCTGCCCCCAATCCCTCCCAGCATCAGAGTCTTTTCCAATGAGTCAACTCTTCGAATGAGGTGGCCAAAGTACTGGAGTTTCAGCTTTAGCATCATTCCTTCCAAAGAACATCCAGGGCTGATCTCCTTCAGAATGGACTGGTTGGATCTCCTTGCAGTCCAAGGGACTCTCAAGAGTCTTCTCCAACACCACAGTTCAAAAGCATCAATTCTTTGGCGCTCACCTTTATTCACAGTCCAACTCTCACATCCATACATGACTACTGGAAAAACCATAGCCTTGACTAGATGGACCTTTGTTGGCAAAGTAATGTCTCTGCTTTTGAATATGCTATCTAGGTTGGTCATAACTTTCCTTCCAAGGAGTAAGCGTCTTTTAATTTCACAGCTGCAATCACCATCCAATATGTGCCAGTTATACATATTCACCATGCCTAATCATCATACACAAATTCAATTTATCTTACTTTTTAAATGACTTGTTTTTAGACAATCTTAAGATTCACAAAATATCACAGTAATCCAAGTTTATGCCCCAACCAGTAACGCTGAAGAAGCTGAAGTTGAACGGTTCTATGAAGATCTACAAGACCTTTTAGAACTAACACACAAAAAAGATGTCCTTTTCATTATAGGGGACAGGAATGCAAAAGTAGGAAGTCAAGAAACACCTGGAGTAACAGGCAAATTTGGCCTTGGAATACGGAATGAAGAAGGGCAAAGACTAATAGAGTTTTGCAAAGAAAATGCACTGGTCATAGCAAACACCCTCTTCCAACAACACAAGAGAAGACTCTACACATGGACATCACCAGATGGTCAACACCGAAATCAGATTGATTATATTCTTTGCAGCCAAAGATGGAGAAGCTCTATACAGTCAGCAAAAACAAGACCAGGAGATGACTGTGGCTCAGACCATGAATTCCTTATTGCCAAATTCAGACTTAAATTGAAGAAAGTAGGGAAAACCACTAGACCATTCAGGTATCACCTAAATCAAATCCCTTATGATTATACAGTGGAAGTGAGAAATAGATTTAAGGGCCTAGGTCTGATAGGTAGAGTGCCTGATGAACTATGGAATGAGGTTTGTGACCTTGTACAGGAGACAGGGATCAAGACCACCCCCATGGAAAAGAAATGCAAAAAAGCAAAATGGCTGTCTGGGGAGGCCTTACAAATAGCTGTGAAAAGAAGAGAAGTGAAAAGCAAAGGAGAAAAGGAAAGATATAAGCATCTGAATGCAGAGTTCCAAAGAATAGCAAGAAGAGATAAGAAAGCCTTCCTCAGTGATCAATGCAAAGAAATAGAGGAGAACAACAGAATGGGAAAGACTAGAGATCTCTTCAAGAAAATTAGAGGTACCAAGGGAACATTTCATGCAAAGATGGGCTCAATACAGGACAGAAATGGTATGGACCTAACAGAATCAGAAGATATTAAGAAGAGGTGGCAAGAATATACAGAAGAACTGCAAAAAAGATCTTCACGACCCAGATCATCATGACAGCGTGATCACTGACCTAGAGGCAGACATCCTGGAATGTGAAGTCAAATGGGCCTTAGAAAGCATCACTATGAACAAAGCTAGTAGACGTGATGGAATTCCAGTTGAGCTATTTCAAATCCTGAAAGATGATGCTGTCAAAGTGCTGCATTCAATATGCCAGCAAATTTGGAAAACTCAGCAGTGGCCACAAGACTGGAAAAGGTCAGTTTTTATTCCAATCTCAAAGAAAGGCAATGCCAAAGAATGCTCAAACTACCACACAATTGCACTCATCTCGCATGCTAGTAAAGTAATGCTCAAAATTCTCCAAGCCAGGCTTCAGCAATTTGTGAACCGTGAACTTCCAGTTGTTCAAGCCGGTTTTAGAAAAGGCAGAGGAACCAGAGATCAAATTGCCAACATCCGCTGGATCATCAAAAAAGCAATAGAGTTCCAGACAAACATCTATTTCTGCTTTATTGACTATGCCAAAGCCTTTGACTGTGTGGATCACAATAAACTGTGGGAAATTCTGAAAGAGATGGGAATACCAGACCACCTGATCTGCCTCTTGAGAAATTTGTATGCAGGTCAGGAAGCAACAGTTAGAACTGGGCATGGAACAACAAACTGGAGTTCCAAATAGGAAAAGGAGTACGTCAAGGCTGTATATTGTCACCCTGTTTATTTAACTTATATGCAGAGTACATCATGAGAAACTCTGGACTGGAAGAAGCACAAGCTGGAATCCAGATTGCCGGGAGAAATATCAATAACCTCAGATATGCGGATAACACCACCCTTATGGCAGAAAGTGAGGAGGAACTAAAGAGCCTCTTGATGAAGGTGAAAGAGGAGAGTGAAAATGTTGGCTTAAAACTCAACATCCAGAAAATGAAGATCATGGCATCTGGTCCCGTCACTTCATGGGAAATAGATGGGGAAACAGTGGAAACAGTGTCAGACTTTATTTTGGGGGGCTCCAAAATCACTGCAGATGTTGACTGCAGCCATGAAATTAAAAGACGCTTACTACTTGGAAGAAAAGTTATGACCAACCTAGATAGCATATTCAAAAGCAGAGACATTACTTTGCCAACAAAGGTCCATCTAGTCAAGGCTATGGTTTTTCCAGTAGTCATGTATGGATGTGAGAGTTGGACTGTGAAGAAAGGTGAGTGCCGAAGAATTGATGCTTTTGAACTGTGGTGTTGGAGAAGACTCTTGAGAGTCCCTTGGACTGTAAGGAGATCCAACCAGTCCATTCTGAAGGAGATCAGCCCTGGATGTTCTTTGGAAGAACTGATGCTAAAGCTGAAACTCCAGTACTTTGGCCACCTCATGAGAAGAGTTGACTCATTGGAAAAGACTCTGATGCTGGGAGGGATTGGGGGCAGGAGGAGAAGGGGATGATAGAGGATGAGATGGCTGGATGTCATCACTGACTCGATGGACGTGAGTCTGAGTGAATTTCGGGAGTTGGTGATGGACAGGCATGTTGCGATTCATGGGGTCGCAAAAAGTCGGATACGACTGAGCGACTGAACTGAACTGAACTGAACAGAGATTTCTCATATACCCTCTGCTACCAAACATGGATAACCTTTCCCATTATCAACATCCCCTGCCAGAGTGGTACATTGTATACAACTGATGAACATACACTGACACATCATTATCACCCAAATTTCACAGCGTACATTACGGTTCACTCAGAGTTGTACATTCTGTGGGTTTGACAACTTTATACTAACATGTGTCTATCATTATGGTATCTGCTCTGCCAAACTCTGCAACCCCTGGCAACCACTCATCTTTTTACTATCTTCATAATTTTGCCTTTTCCAGAATGCTATGCAGTTGGAATCATATAGTACATCACCTTCTTATATCAGCTTCTTTCACTTAACACAATGCATTTAATGCTCCTCCATGTATTTGCACGGCTTCATAGCTCATTATCTTCTGTTGTTCAGTTGCTAAGTCTTGTCTGACTCTTTGTGACCCCATAGCCTGCAACACACCAGGCTTCTCTGTCCTTCACTGTTTCATGTAGTTTGCTCAGACTCATGTCTATTGAGTCAGTGATGCCATCCAACCATCTCATCCTCTGTCATCCCCTTCTCCTCCTGCCCTCAATCTTTCCCAGCATCAGGATCTTTTTGAGTGAGCTGGCACTTCGCATCAGGTGGCCAAAGTGTTGGAACTTCAGCTTCAGCATCAGTCCTTCCAATGACATTTCAGTGTTGATCTCCTTTAGGATTAACTGGTTTGATCTCCTTGCTGTCCAAGGGACTCTCAAGAGTCTTCTCCAGCACCACAATTCAAAAGCATCATTACCTTTTAGCACAGATTAATATTTCATTGTCTTGATGTACCACCATTTATTTATCCATTTAGCTACTGGAGGACATCTTAGTGGTTTCCAGTTTGAGCAAAGCAATTAGCAGTTATGAACAAAGCTGCTATAAACATCCATGTGCAGGTTTTTGTATTGATACTACGTTTTCAACTCCTTTGGGTAAATAACAAGAATCACAATTGTTGGATCTTATGGTAAGGGTATATTCAGAAGTGTAAGAACTTTGAAAATTTTTATTGTTTCCTGGACATTTTGTCTATTCTGACTGGATACTCAGAGTTCATTTAAATTATTTTATCAGGGAATCATCTTCTTTAGATTTAACATGTAGATCCTGGCCTTCTGTGGGATGATAGTAAAAGTTTTGGAATTTCTGCAGTATGATTTTGGTCTGATTGGTTTCTCTGGTGTTGCTGGGAGTGTCATTGTTCTCGGCCAGTGTTGCCCAAAACAGCATTCCTGTAAGTATCCTCTCTAATCAACATGTTGCAGAAAAGCAATTATGCATGATATGCAGAGACAAGGTAAATGACGTAATCTGGGAGTAGTGTGGGGGAACAAAATTTGGTCTTAGGGAAGAAAAGCGTGTTTAAGTTTGTGTTTATACAATTGGAAATCATAATATAATTTAAATAATCTGAAAACAAATTATGCTACTTTTTTTTTTTTTTTTTCGTGTTAGAAATGGTGATGATTAAGGAAACTTAATTTTGTTAAGTTTCAAAATTGCCTACAGGAAGAAATTTAGTTACCAGTAATGCATCAACTATAAACCTGTCACACAAATTTCTTGGGATTTTAAAAGCTTGTATTTAGTGTATTAAATTAGCATTACCCAATTACATGACTTTTTATTGCTTCATCAAAAGAAAACTTATACTAATAGTACAAGTGAGTCAGCAATTAGAATGGTAATGAAATGTAAACACAAATCACAAGTATTAAGGGTCTTTAAATTTCAAAATAGGAAAACTCCTCAATTCATCGCTTTACCCATCCTGAATTGATATAAATGGCTCACATTATAAATGAGTCCAATTATAATGTCATCTATTAGTTAGCATTTGTCTTCAGGTTAATTGTGCATTTAACAACAACAACAACAATAAAGAAATAAGGAAAGGTTAAATTTCATAAGGTTTCAAAACCTATCGACTAAATAATTTTCAAATTAAATTTAAGAACCACAGTAATCTAGAGAAGACCATTTCTTACCAGCACATATTAACTTGAAAAAACAATTAATATTGAATAGGATCTCATGACAAAAATAATTGCAGTCTCTGGGGTCTTGAAACATAAAAGAAAAAGCAGGAAATTCTTTGTCTAAAATTATATTACAATAAAAATAATGTTTAGAAATTGCCTGACTTGAGTCCTGTAGAATCTCTTCAGGTTAAACTACTTTTTTTTTTTTTTTTTCATGTGATGAATTTTATTATTCCTTTTTTTTTTTAATTTATTTAATTTAATTTTATTTTTAAACTTTACATAACTGTATTAGTTTTGCCAAATATCAAAATGAATCCGCCACAGGTATACATGTGTTCTGTATACCACCCAGACTGAATTTATTCATAAGAAATGTATTTGCAAAATACTGATTACATAAAATAATTTTTAGAAGGACGAGTTACTTGTTACTCTCAATTCATTTGAGTAAAGTTAGTGGCGATGAGGTCAAGGACAAATCTGAGAACTTTCCTGCTGTCTTCAGTTAATGACTGCAGTGAACGAGGTGAGTTTTCTCTCCGGTAAACATGGACCCTCCAGGTGTGTGACGAGAAACTTAAGGCCTCATCGTTTAAGACAGTGAAAGCCCTGCTCTGGGACCTACTGTGCACTGCTTAATCACCCCCATATTGCCCATGAAAGACAGAGGCACTCATCCACATCATGCTGTATATATGGTTTTGTGACTGGCTTCTTTCATTTAGCATAATGTTTCTGAGAATCTATGATTGTACATGTAAGCGTGGTTCATGCTTTTGTGGCAGTATAGTATTGCATTGGATGAATATATCCCAATTTAAGAATTGTCCAATTTTCAATTATAAGAGTAATGTGGTTATGAATGTTTTCAACTATATTTTGGTAGACGTATGCACTCAATCCTCATGCATCATATATATATAGGAGAATCTCCAAGAAATAGGGTAGGTATATGTTCCTTTAAGTAGATTTGGATTGTTATGTCTTCTTGATATACTGATTCTTTTATCAACATGAAATGTCCCTTTTTAATCACTGAAATACTCCATGAGGCAAGATCTTTTCCCCAATGTTAGCACAGTCATCCAGATTTAATTTGGATAAAATTTGCATGGTATATTTCCCTGTAATTTTACTTTTAATCTTTAGGTGATTTAGAAAGTTTTGTGTGTGTGTGTGTGTGTGTGTGAATAGCATACACTTGGGTCTTTTAAAATTTCTTAAATATTTGGGTTTAAGTAATCACCTTGATATTAGCTTTATATTTGTCCCAATCAAGGCTTGTTTCCTTTATCCTTCCTCATTTAATTACTATTGTATTAACAAGTACTATTTTGCTATATTCTATTTTTAATACACATTTCTGTGACTCTTAACATTAGCTTTTCATTGATTACCCTAGAAATCAATATATCTTTATCACAGTCTACCTCAAATATGTAGGGCTACATATACCAAAAAAAGATAAAAAATATTATAACAGTTAATTTATCCTACATTTGTCATTTTTATTGTTATACTCTAATTCTAGTAAAAACCCAAATTGCACTGTCTTTATTGTAGCTTCAGCAATCAACAGTCGTTTGAAATTGTTAGTCAGTTAGTCGTGTCTGACTCTTTGCCATCCCCTGCACTATAGCCCAACAGGCTCTTCTGTCCATGGAATTCTTCAGGCAAGAATATTGGAGTGGATTGCCATGCCCTCCTCCAGGGGATTTTCTCAACCCAGGGATCAAGCCTTAGACTCCTGCACTGCAGGTAGATTCTTTACTATCTAAGTCACCAGGGAAGCCCTACAGTCTTTTATAATTCATGTTATATTTACTTTTTCTACTTACTTTTTCTGGAGTTAACCATTTCTTCTTACAATTTCTTCCATCTGCAATCATTTTTCTTTAGCTGGATTAACTTTCTTTAATATTTCTTTTCTTTTCATAATGTTCATGGGGTCTCAAGGCAAGAATACTGAAGTAGTTTGCCATTCTCTTCTTCAGTGGATCAGGTTTTGTCAGAACTCTCCACCATGACCTGAAGAGTATAAAAAGGCAAAAAGATACGACATTGAAAGATGAACTCCCCAGATCGGTAGGTGCCCAATATGCTACTGGAGAAGAGTGGAGAAATAACTCCAGAAAGAATGAAGAGATGGACCCAAAGGAAAAACAATGTCCAGTTGAGGATGTGACTGGTGATGGAAGTAAAAGGTTATGCTATAAAGAACAATATTGCATAGGAACCTGGAATGTTAGGTTCATGGGTCAAATAGGAGATGTCAAGACTGAACATCAACATTTTAGGAGTCAGGGAACTAAAATGAACTGGAATGCGTGAATATAATTCAGATGACCATTATATCTACTAGCATGGGCACAAATCCTTTAGAAGAAATAGAGCAGTCCTCATAGTCAACAAAAGAGTTCAAAGTGCAGTACTTGGGTGCAGCTCAAAAATGACAGAATGATCTCTGTTCATTTCCAAGGCAAACCATTCAATATCACAGTAATCAAGTCTACACCTCAACCAGTAATGCTTAAGAAGATGAAGTTGAATGGTTCTATGAAGATCTACAAGTCCTTCTAGGACTAACATACAAAATAGATGTCCTTTTCATCATAGGGGACTAGAATGCTAAAGTAGGAAGTCAAGAGATACCTGGATAACAAGCAAATTTAGCCTTGGAGTACAAAATGAAGCACATCAAAGCCTAACAGAATTTTGCCAAGAGAATACACTGGTCATAGCAAACACCCTCTTTCTACAACACAAGAGAAGACTCTACACATGGACATCACCAGATGGTAAATAACAAAATCAAACTGATTATATTCTTTGCAGCCAAATATAGAGAAGCTCTATACAATCAGCAAAAACAAGACCAGGAGCTGACTGTGGCTCAGGTCACGAGCTCCTTACTGCAAAATTCAGACTTAAATTGAAGAAAGTAGGGAAAAACCACTAGACCATTCAGGTATGACCTAAATCAAATCCCTTATGATTATACAGTGGGAGGGACAAATAGATTCAAGGGATTAGATATGATAGACAGAGTGCCTGAAGAACTATGGATGGAGGTTCATGAGATTGTAAATGAGGCAGTGGTCAAGACCATTCCCAAAAAAAGAAATGAGAAAAGGCAAAATAGTTGTCTGAGGAAGCCTTACGAATAGCTGAGAAAAGAGAAGCGAAAGGCAAAGAAGAAAAGGAAAGATATACCCTTTTGAATGCAGAGTTCCAAACAACAGCAAGGAGAGATAAGAAAGCCTTCCTCAGTGATCAGTGAAAACAAGAAGAGGAAAACAATAGAATAGGAAAGACTAGAGATCTCTTCAAGAAAATTAGAGATACCAAGGGACCTTTTCATGCAAAGATGGGCACAATAAAGGACAGAAATGGTATGGACGTAACAGAAGCAGAAGATATTAAGAAGAGGTGGCAAGAATACACAGAAGAACTATATAAAAAAAGATCTTCATGATCCAGATAACCACGATGGTGTGATCACTCACCTAGAGCCAGACGTCCTGGAATGTGAAGTCAAGTGGACCTTAGGAAGCATTACTATAAACAAAGCTAGTGGAGGTGATGGAATTCCAGTTGAGATGTTTCAAATCCTAAAAGATGATGCTGTGAAAGTGCTACACTCAATATGCCAGCAAATTAGGAAAACACCAGTGGCCACAGGACTGGAAAAGGTCAGTTTTCATTGCTATCCCAAAGAAAGGCAATGCCAAAGAATGTTCAAACTACTGCACAATTGCATTCATCTCACACACAAAATTCTCCAAGTCAGGCTTTTACAGTAGGTGAACGGAAAACTTCCAGATGTTCAAACTGGATTTAGAAAAAGAAGAGGAACCAGAGATCAAAATGCCAACATCCGTTGGATCATCGAAAAAGCAAGAGAGTTCCAGAAGAACATCTACTTCTGTTTTAGAGACTACGCCAAAGCCTTTGACCTGTGTGGATCACAACAAACTGTGAAAAACTCTAAGAGATCAGAATACCAGACCACCTTACTTGTCTCCTGCAAAATCTGTGTGCAGGCCAAGAAGCAACAGTTAGAACCAGACACGGAACAACAGACTGGTTGTAAATTGGGAAAGGAGTACATCAAGGTTGTATATTGTCACCCTGCTTATTTAACTTCTATGCAGAGTACATCACACAAAATGCCAGGCTGGATGAAGCACAAATTGGAATCAAGATTGTCAGGAGAAATATCAATAACCTCAGATACACAGATGACACTACACTTATGGCAGAAAGCAAAGAAGAACTAAAGAGCTTGGCGTACTGCAAGTCCATGGTGTCACAGAGTCGCACACAGCTAAGCATTTGAACTGAACTGAATATTTCTTGTAGGTCAGATGTGCTGACCATGTGCCATTTATTCAATAGGTCTTGAAAAGACTTGTTTCGACTTCATTTTGAAATATTACTGTCCCTAAGATTGGCAATTTTTTTCAATACATTAAGAAAACTTCAGATGGCAGGGACCTAGTTGACCTTGGCAGCAACCAGGACCCCTGAGCTGCAGTTGTGGCAAGAGGAAAGAGCCAGTCAGTGAAGTTTGAGGGCTCAAAGATTAAAAAAAAAGAAAAAAAAAAAAAGTACATGCTTCAGTATTTTATCACTTCCATAGTTATCTTAATACACAAAATATGTTTTCTTTCTCTGACTACTCTTAAATTATTTTGCTTTCCTTCAGTTTGACTACGATGCGAGAGGCTGTTTTCTCTATATTAACTCTGCTAAAGTTTATCTTTGCTGCTGTTCAGATGCCAAGCCACATCTGACTCTTTATGACCCCCATGGACTGCAGCACTCTAGGCTTCCCTGTCCTTCACCATCTCTCAGAGCTTACTCAAACTCATGTCCATTGAGTCTGTGATGCCATCCAACCATCTTGTTTTTGTTGTCTGCTTCTCCTGTGAAGAGTTGACTCATTAGAAAAGACTCTGATGCTGGGAGGGATTGGGGGCAGGAGGAGAAGGGGACAACAGAGGATGAGATGGCTGGATGGCATCACTGACTCGATGGACGTGAGTCTCAGTGAACTCCAGGAGTTGGTGATGGACAGGGAGGCCTGGCGTGCTGAGATTCATGGGGTCGCAAAGAGTCTGACACAACTGAGTGACTGATCTGATCTGATCTGATCTCCTCCTGCTTTCAGTCTTTCCCTTCATCAGAGTCTTTTCATATGAGTCAGCTCTTCACATCAGGTGGCCAAAGGATTGGAGCTTCAGCTTCAGCATCAGTCCTTCTTCCAATGAATATTCAGGGTTAATTTCCTTTAGGATTGACTGGCTTGATATCCCTGTTGTCCAACTGACTCTCGAGAGTCTTCTCAAGCACCACAACTTGAAAGCATCAATTCTTTGGCATTCAGCCTTCTTTACGGTCCAGTTTTCCCATCCATGGGCTTCCCTGGTAGCTCAGCTGGTAAAGAATCCACCAGCAATGCAGAAGACCCATGTTCAATCCATGATTAGGAAGATTCCCCTGGAGAAGGGAAAGGCCACCCATTCCAGTATTCTTGCCTGGAAAATTTCATGGACAGAGGAGCCTGGTGGGCTACAGTCCATGGGGTTGCAAAGAGTTGGACATGACTGAGCGACTTTCACTTCACTTCACTTCTCACATCTATATGACTACTGGAAAAACCACAGCTTTGACTATACAGAACTTTGTTGGCAAAATGATATCTCTGCTTTTTAATACGCTGTCATAACTCTTCTTCCAAGGAGCAAGAGGTTTTTTTGTTTGTTTTGTTTTTAATTCCATGGCTGTAATCACCATCCACAGTGATTTTGGAGCCCAAGAATATAAAATCTGTCACTTTTGCCACTTTTTCTCCATCTGTTTGCCATGAAGTGATGCAACCAGATGCCATGATCTTCGTTTTTTGAATATTGAGTTTTAAGCAGCTTTTTCACTTTCCTCTTCCACCCACTCAAGAAGTTCTTTAGTTCCTCTTCGCTCTCTATCATTAGAGTGGTATCATCTGTATATCTGCAGTTGCTGATATTTCTCAAGGCAATCTTCACTCCAGTTTTGAATCATCCATCCTGGCATTTCACATGATGTACTCTGCATAAAAGTTAAATAAGCAGGATGACAATATATAGCCTTGATGTACTCCTTTCTCAATTTTGAACCAGTCCTTGTTTTATGTCCAGTTCTAACTTAATTTTCTTTTTAATTTATGAGCTAGTATTTTTAGCAAATTAGAAGAACTTCATCGTTTTTTTTTTAATTAAAAATATTACTTCCATGTCATTCTCTTTGGCATTCCAATTACACATAGGTTAAACTTACTGATCATATCCCACATTTATTTAACTTCTGATCTTTATTCGTCATTATTTTTCTCTTGGCACTTTAGCTGTATATTTTCTATCAGTTTTTTATTTTATGAATATTGTATTCTGCAGTGTCTAGTCTCATGTTAAACTCACATGACTAATTTGAGATATAGTATTTGCATTTACAGAATGTATATTTAATTAATATATAATTATATTTAATATATACTCATTATATTTAATTATTTTGTGTATATTCTAAATATTTGTTGAAAACTCTGTAGTTTCATTCATTCTATCCATATCTTCTATATTTAAAAATATAGCAATTATAATTATTTTGAAATTCTTGTCTGTTAACTTCTTTTTTTTTTTTATTTTTAAACTTCACATAACTGTATTAGTTTTGCCAAATATCAAAATGAATCCGCCACAGGTATACATGTGTCCCCCATCCTGAACCCTCCTCCCTCCTCCCTCCCCATTCCATCCCTCTGGGTCGTCCCAGTGCACCAGCCCCAAGCATCCAGTATCGTGCATCGAACCTGGACTGGCAACTCATTTCATACATGATATTTTACATGTTTCAATGCCATTCTCCCAAATCTTCCCACCCTCTCCCTCTCCCACAGAGTCCATAAGACTGTTCTATACATCAACATTTCTATATCTGCTTTTAATAACTATTTTATTTTTTAATCATCTTTGAATTATTTGTGCTTCTCCATATATCAAATAATTTTTAAATTTAAGTGTGTTAGTAACATTATAGAGATTTTGGATTTGTTATTTCCCTGTATCACATTTTAAGTTTTGTTCATACAGAAATTAAGTTACTGGAAGACTACTTTATCCTGCTGAGACTTTAAACCAAGTCTTGGTAAGGAGGATCTAATTCAGTTTTGCCTTTGCTGCTACTGTGTACTCCCTTTCCTTTTTGGGCATGCTTTGCTATACTTTGCTGCTTTCAAGTAAATTACCTGAAGAGTTGGCAATGTCCTTCTGCTGCAGCTGGGCCAGAGCTATAACATTTCTCTAACTCTGTGCAAATTCTTGAGCCACTTTTCAGTTCCCAGATTGCAGCAGATGTTCTATGCCAGGAATCCTTTCATGTCATACTATGCACCTATAGCTTAGGAGTTGGCCAAAGACCAAGGAAAATCCTTTCAAATATTATTGGAATTCATTCTTTGTGGAGTCCTAGCAGCCAATGACAACCCACTCCAGTACTCTTGCCTGGAAAACCCCATGGACAGAAGAGCCTGGTAGGCTGCAGTCCACTGGGGCTTGAAATGTCAGACATGACTGAGCAACTTCACTTTCACTTTCCTGCATTGGAGAAGGAAATGGCAACCCACTCCAGTGTTCTTGCCTGGAGAATCCCAGGGATGGGGGAGCTTGGTGGGCTGCCGTCTACGGGGTCACACAGAGTCGGACACAACTGAAGCGACTTAGCAGCAGCAGCACTTTTTCAGTTGTATACTCTTATGTACAAAAAACATCTCAAGATTTTTTTTGCTTAAAAAAACAATATCCATTTATTTGGATATCATTGGATCTATAGTTTGTGTAGGGCTCAGTGGGATAATTCACTTTATATTTTCTTCATGTGGTATTTGCTGGGGTAGTTCTACTAGAGCTGGAAGATATGAGATGGCTTCACTCAAATATCTACTGTGTTATCTTGCATATTTGGAACACCTCGGGGGTCCCTTTCTCTCTTTTTGCTATTTCTTAACTTGCAGAATCTTTCTTTCTAAACATTACCATTCTCTAAAGCAGTGTCATTGGAATTCTTAACCTAGCTATTGCCTTCCCCAGATAAAAACTACAAGGAAGTTCTCAAGGTGTGAGTTTAGAATTTCAAGATAATCACATTTATTTCATAAAATTGCTAAAAAAAAATAAGTCCTATGTTTTGAGAATATAAATGGGAGAGATTAGACTTTGCTGTTAATAGAAGTATATGCTTATAGGAACGGCCATTTTCACAGATAGCATGATTAACATCATAGTTAGAAAATATTATTTCTCTGGACTCAAGCTGAAATCCAAGCCTTGCATTGCCATATGCTTTGCTTGTTTATACTGTTTTTATATACTAAAATGAGGATTCCTTAAGTGAGTTTTTAGTACCGTGTAGATTTCTGTCTCTAGCCAATGTGGCAACAAGCCTATACCAACGGTGTGTTTTACTTTCAATAAAGCACTTTATCCTAGTGTATGAAACTTGCTTCTCTGTCCTCTCAATGACCATGTTAGTGTCTGCTGGCCAAAAGTCCCCTGGGCCTCTTGTTAAACGTTATTTAAAAAAAAAAACACATGTATTTACAGTAATAAAAGCAATAAAGCTCTAGCATAGAGATAATAAGATCAATGGAACAATGTCCAGAAACAGACGTGAATATGTTTGATTACACTTTAACCTTTTAATAGTAAAGAAGAGACAAACTGATATAAGAATAACTGTGTATATCACAATAAATCTAGCTCTATCTCACATTATGGCAAATATGAGGTTTATCTTTTTATAAATTAATTACTTACAAATAATTCTAGTGAATTCTACAACACAATTTAAGATACTATTGTTTTTTAATCATCTTCTAATGGGGAAAAATTTTTAAGTAAGATGTAAAATATAAAACATAAATAAGACCATTGATATGATTATGTAAAATAAATACAAAACTCTGAATTATGATTGAGCAAAATTTTAAAAGTTGACATATTGGGAAGAGATTTTGTAAAGTATGTGACTGAAACAGGATCAAATATTTCATATAAAAAGGAATGATCCTCCAAATCAATAAGAGCATGACATATAACCCATTAGAAATAAAGGGGAAGGGCATGAACAAAATTATGAGCAGGTGCACTTAAAAACACCCTTTATCTCCTAGGTAATAAGGTAACTGAACTTTTAACAAGATTCATCATATTTTTTCTTTTGAACAAGAAAAAAATGAAAACTTTCAGAATACTTTTTTAAATAAATTGTGCATGAAGTAGAATTGCCATCGACTACTGATGTACAAATAAATTTGAAACAGATTTGTGGAGAGTGTTAATAACTTGATAATACCTACCCAATATAATAATAGCTATAAAATATTTTTGATTAAGAACTTCCATTGATTGGTAGCTTTTCTTAAAAATAACACCAAGAATATATACATGTACATAACTTGTGGTAGTGACATTTTGGTAAAAACTCATATGGAGATGCTCAAATATGTGGTGTATCCTGAGAAATGCTATAAGCCATAGGGTAATAAAACAAATTTCAGAATGGTATGTATGGAATTTATTTATTTGTTTAAATAAAATTACATGCATATATATTAATACATGGGCTTCCCTGATGATTAGGACAGTAAAGAATCTGTCAGCAATGCAGGAGACCTGGGTTGAATCCTTGGGTTGTGCTTATTTATATATACACATCTTGTTTAATATACATGTAAATTCCAGCATTACAGAGGATTTAATTGTTTCTATGACTTTCTATTATCAGTTTTACTATTGTAAAATGCTATATAATAGAACTATATTAAGTTCTATTTGTGTTTCTCATTAGCTATCTGAACACAGCAAATCTCCCTAATTTGAGTTTCCTAATCTGTAAAACCCCACTCCAGTACTCTTGCCTGGAAAATCCCATGGATGGAGGAGCCTGGAAGGCTGCAGTCCATGGGGTCGCTGAGGGTCAGACACGACTGAGCGACTTCACTTTCACTTTTCAGTTTCATGCATTGGAGAAGGAAATGGCAACCCACTCCAGTGTTCTTGCCTGGAGAATCCCAGGGACGGGGGAGCCTGGTCTATGGGCTGCCGTCTATGGGGTCGCGCAGAGTTGGACATGACTGAAGTGACTTAGCAGCAGCAGTAGCAGCAATCTGTAAAACAGAGATAATTAAATCAGCCATGCCTGGGTTTTGTGACAATTGAGCTAACATATATCTGTATATCTGTATATGAGTTTAGTCAGTTGGTTCTCTTAAGTATTGCTGACTTTGAATATTCTGAAATATATTTGATCTTTTGTTCATGAAGACATTTTTCTTTGAGTTCCAAGGGAAGGCACCAAGAACTGCCATGTGGAAGTCTGTTACACAAATTAATAGCTATTGCTTAAGAAGCCTCCTTTCCAGGAAAAACAATGTCTCTGTTGTTTCAACCTATGTAGTTTCTTTTTTATTATTATGACACTAATACTTAATTCAACAAAAATGTTCGAGGAAGAGGATAACCTATCAAAACCATTTCTGAAAAATCTTTCACATTGCTTATGCCTATTTTGTATGATTCTAGTAATATTATTTTATGAACATCAGAATATTGAATAATTTCAGTGTGACCTCAGGTCAGATTCTGAGATTCCACTGGAAACTCACAGTTTTTGTTTCTGTGTTATATTGTTGTTGTTTAGCTTCTAAGTCATGTCTGACCCTTTCTCGACCCCATGGACTATAGCCCACCTGGCTCCTCTGTCCATGGGATTTCCCAGCCAAGATTAGTGGAGTGGGTTGCCATTTGCTTCTCCAGTGGATCTTTCTGACACAGGGGTCAAATCATTGTCTCCTGTACTGGCAGGCGGGCTCTTTACCACTGAGTCACCAGGGAAGAACAAAAAGAGCTAACTTCAACTTCTTCAAATCTAGAAGAAACCATGATTTCTATTTGTTTGTTGTTGTTGTTGTTTTAGTAGCTAAGTCATGTCTGACTTTTTGCAACCCGATGGTCTGTAGCCCACAAGGCTCCTCTGCCCATGGAATTTTCCAGGCAAGGATAGTGAAGTGGGTTGCCACTTTCTACTCCAGGGGATCTTCCCAACCCAGGGACTGAAACTGTGTCTCCTACATCTCCTGCAGTGTATGTATATTTTGTGGTAAGTTACTAAGGAAAATGGATAAATGCTCTGGTTGAACAATGCCATTTGCATTTAAAATTCTTAAGGGCAGAATATCTCTAAGTTTCTTTCATTTTTATTGTGAATAAATGACATAACATTATACTGGTTTTAGGTGTTGAATGTAATGATTCAATACCTGTATATTTTGCAAAATGATCACCACAATAAGTCCATTTAACATCTGTCACCATCTATAGTGTGTTTAAAATTCTGTGAAAGAGAGTCTCTAAATTTCTTTTGGGAAGGTATCATATTAAACCATCAAAATTTAATACAAAAAATGATAAACAAGAGAAGAGGTTGTGAAGAGGTTGTACAAAGAAAAATATGTACTTTTAAGTTTTATTCATCAAAGAAATAAGGGATGAATTACTGAGAGTCACATTTTCCTTGGTTTATTGAAGGCTAAAATATATTTTTAAAATATCAAGGGTTATAATTCTGTGGAGCAGAAGAGATCACTGTAAAGATGAGAAGAGAAATGGGGAGAAAAGTACTTTTAGTATGAATCAAACCAATCACCTTTTTTAAAATTTTTTTATTATTATTATTATTTTTTACTTTACAATATTGTATTGGTTTTGCCATACATCAACATGCATCCGCCACGGCTGTACACGTGTTTCTCATCCTGAACCCCCCTCCCACCTCCCTCCCCATATCATCCCTCTGGGTCACCCCAGTGCACCAGCCCCAAGCTTCCTGTATCCTGCATCGAACCTGGACTGGCGATTCTTATATGATATTATACATGTTTTAATGCCATTCTCCCAAATCATTCCCCCCTCCCTCTCCCACAGAGTCCAAAAGACTGTTCTATACATCTGTGTCTCTTTTGCTGTCTCGCATACAGGGTTGTCATTACCATCTTTCTAAATTCCATATATATGCGTTAGTATACTGTATTGGTGTTTTTCTTTCCGGCTTACTTCATTCTATATAATAGGCTCCAGTTTCATCCACTTCATTAGAATGGATTCAAATGTATTCTTTTTAATGGCTGAGTAATACTCCATTGTGTATATGTACCACTGCTTTCTTATCCATTCATCTGCTGATGGACATCTAGGTTGCTTCCATGTCCTGGCTATTATAAACAGTGCTGCGATGAACATTGGGGTACACGTGTCTCTTTCCCTTCTGGTTTCCTCAGTGTGTATGTCCAGCAGAGGGATTGCTGGGTCGTATGACAGTTCTATTTCCAGTTTTTTAAGGAATCTCCACACTGTTCTCCATAGTGGCTGTACTAGTTTGCATTCCCACCAACAGTGTAAGACGGTTCCCTTTTCTCCACATCCTCTCCAGCATTTATTGCTTGTAGACTTTTGGATAGCAGCCATTCTGACTGGCATGAAATGGTACCTCATTTTGGTTTTGATTTGCATTTCTCTGATAATGAGTGATGTTGAGCATCTTTTCATGTGTTTGTTAGCCCTCTGTATGTCTTCTTTGGAAAAATGTCTATTTAATTCTTTGGCCCATTTTTTGATTGGGTCATTTATTTTTCTGGAATTGAGCTTCAGGAGCCACAGTCATCAAGACAGTATGGTACTGGCACAAAGACAGAAATATAGATCAATGGAACAAAATAGAAAGCCCAGAGATAAACCCATGCACCTATGGACACCTTATCTTTGACAAAGGAGGCAAGAATATACAATGGAGAAAAAACAATCTCTTTAACAAGTGGTGCTAGAAAACTGGTCAACCACTTGTAAAAGAATGAAACTAGAACACTTTCTAATACCATACACAAAAATAAACTCAAAATGGATTAAAGATCTAAACATAAGACCAGAAACTATAAAACTCTTAAAGGAGAATATAGGCAAAACACTCTCTGACATACATCACAGCAGGATCCTCTATGACCCACCGCCCAAAATATTAGAAATAAAAGCAAAAATAAACAAATGGGATCTAATTAAAATTAAAAGCTTCTGCACAACAAAAGAAACTATAAGCAAGGTGAAAAGACAGCCTTCAGAATGGGAGAAAATAATAGCAAATGAAGCAACTGACAAACAACTAATCTCAAAAATATACAAGCAACTCCTGCAGCTCAATTCCAGAAAACAAACCAATCCCCTTTTTTTGCTTATTGTCTGGATTGCAAAGACTGTTTTATCTGCTCTGGCTTTCCACGTCATATGGAATTCTCATATGCTGCTGGGTCTCTTGCTCTCATATTTCCCAGTGGTTTAAAGTAAGATGATAAATCTTTATTAACATTTACAGGAGGTTGCATAAGCATCCTATTTTTGTCTACGATTCAGGAACATATGTAACATGTGGTACACAGTTAAAAACAAAGAAAATAAAATGAAAAAGACAAAAAGTCAATTTTTTGTCCATGTGCTTGTGCTTCAACATAGCTACCACTTTAGCGCTACTATCCTCACACAAGGGTCAGTATTCAGAAAAGTATCGTGAAGAGTACTGGAGAATAATCATTGCAGATAATAAGTGTTTAGGTTGATAAATTTGAACTACTAATATTGATGGATATTGCGACTGAGAAAATGAGATTTCTGTTTTAATGGACATAATAGACATGGGGTACAAGGGAATAACCCAGAGCCAAATGAAGTAGAAAATTCATGCCTATGTGTCTCATTCTCTGTTACAGACTTTAGTGATTTTTGTTTTTTTTTTTGCTTCCTGGGACTTCTCTGGTGCTTCAGACAGTAAAAAACCTGCCTGCAATGTGGGAGACCAGGGTTTGATCCCTGGGTCAGGAAGATCCCCTGGAGAAGGCAATGGCAATCCACTCCAGTATTTTTTCCTTTGAAATCCCAAGGACAGAGGACCCTGGTGGGCTACAGTCCATGGGGTCACAAAGAGTCGGACATGACTGAGAGACTCACTTCTGCTTTCTAATCTTCTCCAAATAGAACACTCATTTCATTCACAACTCAATTTCTATAGCCTACGTGTCATGGAATTTATATTAAGGATGATGCAAAGGCAGTCAGAGAGAATCATGCTTGCTATAATAAAGAAGAGAATTTAATGCAGAATTAACTTTGAAGAATCTGACATGATACTAAATGATAAGTATAGTTAACAGCTTCTAGGAAAGTAGGCAATGAAAGATAAATCTATCAATAATTTACAAGTTGATTGAAACTTTAAAATTTTAGGAAACACTGATCTCTACAGAGAATTATGTGTAGATTTTAGCTTTTTAAACAAAAGCACGTTTTACATTCAGTGAGAATTCACTGTTATAAAATCATATCTATGCTATGAAGGTAAAATTGAGATTTAGTAATAATTGCAGCTAACATTTTTCAAGTGTATACTAGGTACGAGGTATGGTTGTAAGTGTTTTAAATATATTAACTCCTTTAATTTTCATGACAAGCACGCATTTTAGGATGAGGGAATCAAACAGACCAAGGCAAAGTAACTTGGTCGAGTCAGAGAATTAAAAAGACCCAGTGGGGAGAATTAAACAGCTAGATTGGCCACAAATTATGGTTAGACATTATGTGATGTTGCCTTTAACTATTTGATTAGTCTGATTGTTCTAGAGCAACTTATTTTCAACAACAAAAATTCTTATCATCCAGAGCATCTGATTTTCCATTACATTTTATAATGTTGAAGATAAGTTTGAATCTAGTTTAACCATTTATTACTACAAGCTCAGTAACAAATAGTTTTCTAATTCCACTTATTCTACCTCTTCTAATTTACCAACTTTATAATATGTGGTTTCTAGCTTCCCTCATTTCTCTAGCCACTCACTAGTACATTACTGCAAAATGTATTTCCCTATTTTTGAGTTACAGATCTGTGTAGTTAAAAAAAGCTTCCCAGCCGATTCTGATATTTTCCTCCTATTTAATTTTTGAGAAGCTCTGGATTAACTCAACCATCTGCCTCCTCTGCTTCTGAATCTGCACCCATGTTATTGTGTACCACTAGAGAAAACCAGATGATCTTGAAGATTAGTACCATAGCAAATTTATGGAATCCAAATTCAGAGGTAACCACAACTGCTTGGCAATCCTATTACATTTTTCTTATCTGGCCTATTTCCCATTCCCTTCAGTAATTATTCCAGGCCTTTTTCATTTTCTTCAAATCCCTAACCCCAGTAGAGTGCATCTTACTCCATCAATTATATCCATTCTATGCTGTATTTTTAGGCTCATCTAAGCACAAATATACCACACAGGCACACCCACACCCATACAAATAAATATATATCAGAAGTTGAATACATGCTCATGTATATGCATAAATACATATGTGTATGTGTACACCTATATGTGTATGTTCAACTTTTGACACACACTCAGCTACCTTCTTAAAAAACTCTCATCCACTGACTCACAAATTTATATATGTTTCCTTTTTAAATAATTGTTATTTGGTGTATAGTTGATTTACAATTTTGTATTAGTTTCTGCTGTACAGTAAAGTGAATCAGTTATGCATCTACATATACCTACTCTTTTTAGATTCTTCTTCCCTATAGGTAATTACAGAGTAATGAGTAGAGTTCCCTGTGCCATACAATAGGTCCTTAATAGTTATGTTTTATATATTGTAGTGTGTATATGTCAATCCCAATCTCCCAATTTATCCCTCCCTTTCTTTTGCCCCAGGTAAACATAAGACTATTTTCAATATCTATAACTCCATTTGTGTTTTACAAATAAGTTCATCTGTACTTTTTTTAGGTTCCACATATAAGTGATATCACACAATATTTACTCCTCTTCGTTTGACTTACTTCAGTCATCACAATCTCTAGGTTATATTTTCTTTTCATCCACTTCTCAGTTTCTTTTGTAAGTGCCTTCTTTTCTTAAATGGTGAAACTCATCAGGACAGTATTTAAACTTCATGTCTTCCTCAGGAATCTCCATTTAAGTTTCAAGTCCTTTTGTTTCACATGAGAAATTATTATGCTGAAATGGGTTTTAAGGAGGCAATAAAACTCCCGACACTATATATTTAATATTGTATATGTGAACTTATTTCTGAAGAAGAAATATTGAATGTTTAATTCATCATGTGGCTCAATAAAGTTTATTAATCATTGTTCTAAAACACTTTACCTGTGCCACTTGTTCTAATCACTATTTGTGTGTAAATAATGTCTACATTTATTTACAGCTAGAACTTCTGTCCCAAGCTACATGTGTGGCAACTAAATATCTTCATCACACTCTGTGCAACCCCATGGACTATACAGTCCATGGAATTTTCCAGGCCAGAATACTGGAGTGGGTAGCCTTTTCCCTCTCCAGGGCATCGTCCCAACCCAGGGATCAAACCCAGGTCTTCCGCATTGCAGGCAGATTCTTTACCAGCTGAGCCCCAAGGGGAGCCCAAGAATACTGGAATGGGTAGCCTATCCCTTCTCCAGCAGATCTTCTCGACCCAGGAATCCAACTATCAGGGAAGCCCCTTACATCTCACAGACACCTTAAATTGAACAAGCCCCAAACTGATTTTATTAATTTTATCCATCAGCCCATCAAAGGCATTCTTCATGTCTATTATAGTGTTTTTGATCTCTGGCATTTCTTTTTTATTCTTTCTTAGAATTTTCATTTTTTTTATTACATTCCATCTGTTATTGAATATTGCCTACTATTTTTATTTTATTTTTTTTCTGTCAGAGCACTTGGCATGTTTAATCATTATTGTTTTAAATTCTCAGCCTAATAATTGCAACATCCTTGCCACATCTGACTCTGGTTCTAATTCTTCTTCAGTCTTTTAAAACTGCTTTTTCCTATTAATATGTCTTGTGATTTTTTTTTGTTAAAGTCTGGACATAATATATCCAGTTAAAGGAACTGCTATAGACAGGACTTTACTAATGTGATGCTGAGGGGTAGGGGGAGGAAGAGTGTTATATAAGCCCATGATTAGACCTCAATCTTTTGGTGAACCTGTGCGTTGGATTGTGAAATCTACAAGTGCTTGACTACTTCCCTTCCTCTAAGTAAGTTCAGTTCAGTTCAGTTCAGTCGCTCAGTCGTGTCGGACTCTTTGCGACCCCATTAATCGCAGCACGCCAGGCCTCCCTGTCCATCACCAACTCCTGGAGTTCACTCAAACTCACGTCCATCGAGTCGGTGATGCCATCCAGCCATCTCATCCTCTGTCGTCCCCTTCTCCTCCTGCCCCCAATCCCTCCCAGCATCAGAGTCTTTTCCAATGAGTCAACTCTTCACAGGAGGTGGCCAAAGTACTGGAGTTTCAGCGTTAGCATCATTCCTTCCAAAGAAATCCCAGGACTGATCTCCTTTAGAATGGACTGATTGGATCTCCTTGCAGTCCAAGGGACTCTCAAGAGTCTTCTCCAACGTTAGGCTCTCATAAAACTCCTGCAGGTAAGATTCTGGTAAAAGAGTTTCTTTTAAGGTCAGGCTTTGTTTAAAAAAAAAAAAAACAAAAAAATACAGAATGCTCTGATACATTTTTAAATGGTTACTTTTCCCCCTCTCATGCCAAAAGCATGAAAGGATTTTTCTCTGCTATTCACTGTGAGCACCCTGAGGTAAAACTCACAAAAGCATGGGTGCCCTCTTAATGACCTCCTGCCCACTGGAGTTTTTTTTTTTTTTTTTTTTTTTAAATTTTATTTTGAAATAGTAATATATACCAGGGCAACAACAAAAAAATCAGATAATAGGTAACTGCAAATTCCAGTCTGCCCATCTGCGTATAACCTCAGAGGTGATCACTAGTTTCCTATGTATCCTTGCAGACTTGGGGCTTCCCAGGTGGCTCAGCGGTAAAGAACCTGTCTGCTAGTGCAAGAGACACAGGTTCCATCCCCCCCAGAGAAGGAAATAGCAACCCAACTCCAGTATTCTTGCCTGGGAAATCCCATGAACAGAGGAGCCTGGCTGTTACAGTCCATGGGGTTGAAAAAGAGTTGGACTTGATTTAGCAACTCAACATCCACACACAGTGTTTACTTACAGCATACGTTTCTTTTATACAAATGCTATCATACTGTACCCATCATTTCAAACTTTTTTTCTCATTTAATTACCTTGGGAAAATACCTTGCCAGTACATACATACACCTGTGTCATTCTTTGACTGCACAGTATTTCTTTGACTGCATACTTAGTCTTTCTTTGTATTCCTTGCCTAGGTAGCAAGCAATGCAGTGAGAAGTTTTGCTAGCAGAGGAAAAAATTCCTATGTGCCCCTTGAACTGTAACCAAAGAATAACTATATAATGTATTCCTAAGTATTTGAGATGAGCTGCACCTAAGGGAGAAAGAATGGAGAATTACTAATCTGGTCACCACAACTATAATTTCAGTTTCTGTCACCCAGCTGTGTGAGCCAGAAAATGATTTAAGCAATCTGCATTGACTAGATGATTTCTAAGATCCCTTTCAGCAACAAAATTCTGAGATTTGGAATTCCTGAGAAGTTGTAACATACTGTGTAATAGTTTACATATTAAAAACATCTCATTTGGTCTCAACCATGTAGGCAAGAAAGATTAAAATACTTTGCATTTAAAATAAAAGACACACTAAAAATTATGACCAGGAAAATAATTTTAAAGCATCCTAAAGGATTCATCTCTAGATATTACAATTTAATGTTGCAATAGGAACCACCTCAATTCTCTCAGCAAAGGAATATAATTAAATGGGAGCCAGCACCAGCCATCAACTATGTGCCTGCCCTTGAGCTATCCCCTTTATTTTTGTTGCAACCCTATAAAGTTCAAGTTTTACTTTAAAGATGAGGAAAGCGTCTTAAAGGATTATATAATTTGACTAAGGTCATCCAGTTTACTTTCCAAGTAAAGTGAATTAAAATGATTATTCATTAGGCAAATTGTAATCTCACATTTACTTCCTAGTGTTCTACATGATTCTGGACATAGGTATTTTGTTGATTCTCTTATTGGCTAACAAAAAGGGCGGGGGGATGGTTATTAAAGAGTGGACATAAATACTGTTCAAACTAAATCGTTTTTTTAATCTTCCTTCCTCAGGGAAAAGACGTCTTTGCTTATCCTAAGAAATAACCAAAGATCAAAATCTAGTAATTAGCTATAAAACAATTTATTTTCTGACACACTAACTCTGTTGACCTGAGTAACTTCCATCTTTCTTCCCAAAGATGCCTAGGAAGTTTAGAATAATTTTCTTTGTATTTTTCCTTTCTTATTTCTCATGCTGCTGCTGCTGCTAAGTCGCTTCAGTTGTGTCTGACTCTGTGCGACCCCATAGACGGCAGCCCACTAGGTTCCTCTGTCCCACTGGAGTTTTTAACGCTCAGACTTGTCCACGATGAGTCCTCAGCAATTCTTCAATTACAGGTATTACAGTTTAGGTTTACCTACCCAGGTACTAGTTCCTGTGGAGATTCCTGCCCTGGTTAAGTTGTGACTCTCTGTACTCACCTGTCTCTCCGATTCTGAAATAGCAATTTGCCTTGTTATTTTCCAGTCTGTTCAGCCTTTTACTTGTTAGGACAGAGTGGCAACTTTTAGTCTCCTTACATGTCAGACTGGAAACTCCATTCATTTTATTAAGGGTCTTCTAGTTTTTACTTCAGTGAATGCCACCTTCATCTTGCATTTGTCCAAAAGATCTACCTATAAGTTCCTAGACAACTCCTTTTTTCTGCCTAACATCTTAACAGTAACTAAGTCTGGTCAGAAAGTGAAAAGTGAAAGTTTAGTCGCTCAGTCATGTCCTACTCTTTGCAACTCCATGGACTGTATAGTCCACCAGGCTCCTCCATCCACAGGGTTTTCCAGGCAAGAATACTGGAGTGGGTTGCCATTTCCTTCTCCAAAGTCTAGTCAGATCATGTCTTTAATATCACCAACAATCCATTCTACCTCTCAATCCTTTCAGCCACTGATTTAATTCAAGTCCTCACTATTTTCCATATGAAGTAGTCTCTTCTTCCAGTCTCAAAATTCTCCATACTGTAACTAAAAATGTTTCTGTTAAACAAAAGTTTAATTATGCCTTTCTTCTAGATCACATTTGGTATGTGCCTCTATTGGTTTAACTGCTATAACAAATATATCATAGGCTGAGTGGCTTAAACAACAACTACTTAATTCTCAGAGTTCTTGAGGCTGAGAAGTCCAAGACAAAGTAGCTAAGAGCCAGGGACCATTTCCAGATTCATAGACAGCTATCTTCTAGTTGTGTCCTTTCATGGTGAAAGGAACAAGGGAGCTCTCTGGTTCTCTTTGATAAGGACACCAATCCCAGTCAGGGGGGGCTCTACCTCAAGAGTCCAATTTCCTAATTACCATCACTTTGGGCATTAGGATTTCAACATATGAATTTTGCTGGGGGAAGAGGGACAAAACCATTCAGACCATAACAATGCCCAAGATGATTATTAGGTTGCAAAAAGATTTTACAATATTTACGTTTATTTTATAAAACTAATAAAGTGATTACATATTAATAATATTCTCAACCACTAGATTGACAGCAGAATGCTTTCTTGGTCCATATATCAGATAGTCAAGGGTCACATAGATTATATGGGATGTACTAAGGCTAGGTTAAGAAGAGTTCCAGAAAAAATGTTAAATCATGTTGTCTTCAGTTATTTTATTACGTTCAGCTCATTGCACTAAAGTTCAGCTCATGTACACTAGGATTTATTTATTAATCATATTATTTAGTTTTTGATTAAATAATCATAACAAGATAAGTGCTGTGCTGTGCTTAGTCACTCAGTCCTGTCCAACTCTTTGCGACCCCATGGACTGCAGCCCACTAAGGCTCCTCTGTCCATGGGGATTCTCCAGCCAAGAATACTGGAGTGGGTTGCCATGCTCTCCTTCAGGGGATCTTCCCAACCCAGGGATTGAACTCAGATCCCCCACATTGCATGCCGAATTTTTACCACCTGAGCCACCAGGGAAACCCTCTATGGTAAAACGAGGTTATGGTATCAAAATATTTACCTGGGCTTCCCTTTTTTTTCCCCCTCCTCACTCTTTTTCTATTTTGTTGATCAGAGACTTGGGGAAATCCTTATTTTTATCTCTTCTTATTTCCCACAAAAATTAATGGCCACAACATTCTCTCGATCTAAGCAATAATGTCCCTGTCCTCTTTTTTAAAATTTATTTGTTTTAATTTAAATAAAATATTTATTATTTACTTATTTTAATCACTTTACTATACTCTGATGGTTTTTGCTGTACATCCGTATGAATCGGCCATAGGTATACATATGGCCCCTCCAACCTGAGCCCCGCTAACTCTCCCTAACTCCCACCCTAACTCTCAGGGTTGTCAGAGAGCACTGGCATTTGGTGCCCTGCTTCATGCATCAAACTCATACTGGTTATATGTTTTACATGTGGTAATGTATATACTTCAGTGCTATTCTCTCAAATCATCCAACCCTCTCCTTCTCCCACTGAGTCCAAAAGTCAATTCTTTATGTCTGTGTCTCCTTTGCTGCCCTGTAGGTAGGATCATCAGTACCATCTTTCTAGATTCCATATATGTGCGTTAATATACAGTATTTGTCTTTCTCTTTCTGAGTTCATACAGTATAATAGGCTCTAGGTTCATCCACCTCATTAGAACTGACTCAGATGTGTTCCTTTTTATAGTTGAGTAATATTCCATCGTGTATATGTACAACTTTCTTATCCATTTCATCTGCCTATGGATATCTAGGTTGCTACCATATCCTAGTTATTGTAAATAGTGCTGCAATGAACACTGGGGTACATGTGTCTTTTTCAATTTAGTTTCCTCGGATATATGCCCAGTAGTGGGATTGCTGGGTCATATGGTGGTTTTATTCCTAGTTTATTAAGGAATCTCCATACTGTTCTCCATAGTGATTGTTATCAGTTAGCATTCCCACCCACCTGAAGTCCTGCATTGTCCTTTTAAGTGATGCTTTGCATTAAAGTCTCTATGCCTTTCCAGCTCCACTCTCTACTATAGACATGGCAGATGCCTCAACTTCTCATGCTATTTTGAACTATGTTCATATTGTAACATTTTTTTTTTAACAATAGCTTGGTTTCCAGTCTCTCTTCTATACAGTAACTATTGGAAAAAGAGAGTGATATTTCGTCATTCTCTGGGCTTCCCCAGTGGCTCAGATGGTAAAGAATCTGCCTGCAATGTGGGAGACCTGGGTTCGATCCCTGGGTTGGGAAGATACCCTGGAGGAGGGCATGGCAACCCACTCCAGTATCCTTGCCTGGAGAATCTCCACGGACAGAGAAGCCTGGTGGGCTATAGTTCACTGCATTGCAAAGAGTTGGACACAACTGAGTGACTAAGCACTTTTCATCATTCTCTAGAATAATAGTTGATTTATACTGGGGTCTTAGTACATAGTTATTGAATAAAGGAGATAAAGGAAGAATGAGGAAGGACATTTTTGAAAATAGTTAACATGATGAAGAACTTGGGTTTTGCTTCCACAAAAGTGTTTATAGGTCTATATAATGATATAATATTTAAAATTATAGATGCTGTCTCAAGAATAGAAGTGTGGTATCTAGATTACTTTAAGCAATTTTCCAGGCTGGGTTGTGTCATGTGACTAGTCTTTAGTATTGTAAATTAAAAATGGAAATGAACAACACTGGAGCACATAGAAAAAGGTGATCAATAGTGTAAAAATTTTGTATATTTAGAGGGAAATACAGTTTAAGAGTCATTTAGACATAAAGATACAAAACTAAGTGAGGAAGAAATGTAATAGCACATCTTCCTTAGAATGTTTTCTAAACACACACACACTAACATACAAGATTTACCCTTTTGCTTCAGATATTATGAGATTGTAATTCAAGACAATAAATGATAATAGCAGAAAGGAAGAGTCAGATTGTATAAAATAAATAAATAATAACCTAACAAAATTGTATCCATTGACATGACATCAGAGTTTTGTTACCAGATCTATTCAATTGCAGAGTCAGTAATTATTTGACCAATACATAGTAGAATGAATTCCAGCACTGGCTGAGAAATGAACTTTTAGAAACTTTGCTCCCTTGCAAAACTAAAATTTTAAATATTAAGTGTTTCACTTTAGGATGAGATTTAACATTATTTTTCTTCTGGAAAAACAATCTGATGCAATCATTTTTCTTATCTATCTTTAATAGAGAAGAATTCACATGGCTAATTAAAAGTCCAGTGAATACTGTTATTTTGGGATCTGTATAGTAATGATTAGATCAGAGACTTGTCAAAGATTCTTTTGTCTTGTCTTTGCTGTTATGCAATTTTTTTTTTCTTTTTCTATTACTGCTTTAACTTTAAATAGGAGGAAAACCTCTGGCTCACTCACTGGACAAATTGAAGCTATTTCAGAGGTAATGCAGGTGCCAATTCAATTCAGAATTTGAGATCAATTTAAATGTATTTTCATTATTTTATTTTATCTTTCTCCTGTGAATTTTCAAGCTGTTACTTAACAGTTTCTTGGGTTTCACTAGCCTGTTTTAAAGTCTGAGGTAATAGAGAAAACTAAAAATTTTTAGAAGGGCCATTTGGAATGTTCCTTTTACTATAAAATGTTTTAATACAGTATCATATTTCATTTGAGATATTTCTTTATTTCAAAATCCCGATAACCACTAATCAGAAAGTGGAAAAAATTAATTTTCCTATTTATTTTGTTCAGGTATAAAATAAGAAGAAATCATTTGTAGATTGTTAGTTTTAACTTTGATTCCAGGTTGCTTTATGAAGGATTTTTCAGTGTTTACCATAAACTTTTGATAAAACATTTTTTATTACAAACATGATCCACTAAATCAACAGCTGGGGTAATAACTAAAAGTTCTCTGGAGAAATGCCACTATGCACTTGTCTGAAATGTGCATGTGCTTGAAGTGTAGCCAACTGAGGAAAAAGGAAGGAGGAGAGACAAAGCGTGGAGGGACATGGATGAGATAATGAGGAGCATGCATATTTGAGCTGATCAAGGTAAGGCTGTGCGTGGAAACAAACTGAAGCAGGCTGAGAAGCTATTTGGACTCAATGCTTGAGTTCAGTCTCCTTCAGCCTCTTCTAAAAAAAAAACAAAAAACCTCTACTAGAGTGGTGGTGAAGAGCATCAGATTTGGCAAATGAAAGACTCTGTAAATACAGCATTCACTGCTTATACTTTTCTACTTTTCTCATCATACTGCATCTATGGCTTCCCTGGTGGCTCAGAATTCACCTGCCAATGAAGGAGACACAGGTCCCATCCCTGAGTCGGGAAGATCCCCTGGAGGAGGAAATGGCAACCCACTCCAGTATTCTTGCCTGGGAAATCACAAAGACACAGGATCCTGGCAGGCTATTTAGTCCATGGGGTCACAAAGAGTTGGACATGACTTAGTGACTAAATAACAACAACGACATACTCTATAGGGAGCCCTGAGTTCAAATGCCACAAGGCGTGTCTTCCAGTGATACCTACTGGACTACCACCAGTGCCGAAGCACCAGTCATCTTTACCTTTCATAAGCGAACACTGTTTATATGCTTTGCTGCCTTTCAGTCTCTCTCACTGGGGCTCACTGTGGTGATATGCTATTTTGACTTCCAAAGTGTTCAAGTTCAAAACTTCACTTTACTCTCTGCTATAATACAGAATTTAAATGTTTCACCTGGGTTTCACAGCAGTACTATTTGTGTTCCAGCATCCTAAATATATATCCTAAAATATCTCTACTAGTCATTTTTTTCAGTTTTTGATTGTCAGAATAGTCTAGAGAAGATGCTGAACTCAAGGGTAAATATGAGTACAGATAGTAATCTTCCTTCTTTGAAAAACTTCACTGTGGATTTGTGACTTTGTCCACCAGGAGACATTTGAAGCTGTGGAAACATTGTTAGTTGCCATAGCTGGGAAAAAGGTTCTGCTTCTGTCCAGTGGGTAGAATGCAGGGAGCTTGCCAGTATTTTAACAATGTGAAAGACAGGCCCTATCAGCTAAGAATTATCTACTTCACAATGTCAATAGTGCTAAGGTTGACAAACTTTGTACAGGCTTATTTGCCTAATAAACATCTGTTTTCCCTCTGTTTTCAAACACTAGCAAAACAAAACTTCTCCTTGAACTAGTGCATACTTTTGAGTCCTTTCTCATTCTCAATATGATCAAGTACACACCCATACATTTATGCACAAACACAAAGATACATAATGAAACACCCATATAACTGCTGTGTGCTTAGTCGCTCAGTTGTGTCCAACTCTTTGCAACTCTGTAAACTATAGCCGGCCAGGCTGCTCTGTCCATGGGGATTCTCCAGGGAACAATACTAGAGTAGGTTGCCATGCCCTCCTCTGGGGGATCTTCCCAACTCAGGGACTGAACCCAGGTCTACCAAATTGCAGGCAGATTTTTTATCATCTGAACCACCAGAGAAGCCCATGAAACTACTATGCAGATACAACTGACATGACTTTTAAGAACAAATAAAGTGAACCCAAAACAAACTGGCCATTGTATATCTGGATCTGCAGAACACAATACTAACAAAAAAAATAAAATAATAATCTTTACTTATTACTAGGTATTCATCAGTCCAATCTACTTACAAACACAGTTTCCTTGGCTTTTTAAATACACTTGTGTTTTTTTATATGAAACATTTAATTTACGAGCAAAGACTTTAGTGACAGTCCCCAATATTTCAAAAATTAAAGTGTTATGTAGATTTCATAGTATATCCAGTCATAATTGAATATATTTTTAGACTTATAGAGTTGAGACACTAAGGAGTCTTCCATAGTATTATTATCTTAAATTGATTAAAAATTCTACTTATCTAAAACATTTTACAGCAAGTATTAATCCAAAGTCAATGTTCATGACTGCAAGTAAGAATTTCAGTGGAAAATGTTGAAATCTCTTAAATAAATTTAACTAAGCATGTCATAATAAAAACCCCTCATTAACCTTATCACATTAAATGGAAAAGTTATGAAGTGGTTGCATCTGATTGTTAAATATAATTATAGAATTGAAGAGGATGCATTAAATGTAATTAAGTGAAACTGAGTCAATGCTCAAAATGAATTCAACATTTAATTATTTTCTAAGGATCTATTTTCAAAGATTATTTTTCTTTATAATAATATAAATATATGAAGAATGTTGAATATGTGTTTGCCTCAGTAAATCAATGTCACATTTCTAAAATATTAACAATAAAATAGCTGAATGGTCTGTTACAGCAGTTTCAGTATATACTACTATCATTTTTATTCTTTCTCATTAGTAGTTAGAAAAGATTATCAAATGTGAAGAAATTAATGTAAAACTTGAAGGACAAGACATATCATAGAAATAAGCAACAGCTTAATCACCTGCATAATATGTTGTGGGGTTTTTTAAAATAATGATTCTGTGTTAACATAAAACACAATTTTCAGTAGCTAATGACAAATTCCTTACAATTATACAGTAAAGGGAACAAATAGATTCAAGGGAATAGAGCTAGTAGATAGAGTGACTGAAGAACTATGGACAGATGTTCCCAACATTGTACAGGCTGTAATGTCCAAAACCACCCCCAAGAAAAAGAAATGTAGGAATGCAAAGTGGTTGTGTGAGGAGTCTTTACAAATAGCTGAGAAAAGAAGAGAAGCCAAAGGCAAAGGAGAAAGGGAAAGATATATTCAACTGAATGCAGAGTTCCAAAGAAGAGCAAGGAGAGAAAAGAAAGGCTTCTTAAATGAAAAGTGCAAAGAAATAGAGGAAAACAATAGAATGCAAAAGACTAGAGAGCTCTCCAAGAAAATTGGAGATACCAAGGGAACATTTCATGCAAAGATGGGCACAATTAGGGACAGAAACAGCAAAAACCTAACAGAAATAGAAGAGATTAAGAAGAGATGGCAAGAATACATAGAAGAACTGTACCAAAAAAAGTCTTAATGGCCCAGATAACCATGATAATGTGGTCACTCAACTAGAGCCAGAAATCCTGGGATGCGAAGTCACATGGGCCTTACTAGGAACATTACTAGGAACTAGAAGCATTACTAGGAACTAGAACATTACTAGAAGCATTACTAGGAATAAAACTGGAGAGGTGATGGAATTCCAGCTGAGCTATCTCAAATCCTAAAAGATGATGCTATGAAAGTACTGCACTCAATATGCCAGCAAATTTGGAAAACTCAGCAGTGGCCACAGGACTGGAAAATGTCAGTTTTCATTCCAATACCAAAGAAGGGCAATGCCAAAGAATGTTCAATCTACTGTGAAATTGTGTTCATTTAACATGCTGGCCAGGTGATGCTAAAAAACCTTCAAGCTAGACTTCAGGAGTATGTGAACCGAGAACTTCCTGATGTACAAGCTGGATTTAGAAAAGGCAGAGGAACCAGAGGTCAAATTGCCAACATCCCCTGGATCATAGAAAAAGCAAGGGAATTTCAAAAAAAGAAAAAAAAAATCTACTTCTGCTTCATCAACTATGCTAAAGCCTTTGACTGTGTGGATCACAACAAACAGAGGAAACTCCTTAAAGAATTGGGAATATCAGACCACCCTACCTGGATCCTGCAAAATCTGTATGCAGGACAAGAAGCAACAGTTAGAACCGAGCAAGGAACAAAGAACTGACTCAAAATTGAGAAAAGAGTCCAAAAGTCTGTTCTTTACATCTGTGTCTCTTTTGCTGTCTTGTATATAGTGCCATTGTTACCATTTTCTAAATTCCATATATATGTGTTAATATACTGTATTGGTGTTTTTCTTTCTGACTTACTTCACTCTGTATAATAGGCTCTGGTTTCTTCCACCTTGTTAGAACTGACCCAAATGTGTTCTTTTTTATAGCTGAGTAATACTCCATTGTGTATACGTACCACAATTTTCTTATCCATTCATCTGCTGATGGACATCTAGGTTGCTTCCATGTTCTAGCTATTGTAAACAGTGCTGCAATGAACATTGGGGTACACGTGTCTCTTTCAACTATGGTTTTCTCAGTGTGTATGCCCAGCAGTGGGATTGCTGGGTCGTATGGCAGTTCTATTTCTAGCTTTTAAAGGAATCTCTACACTGTTCTCCATAGTTGCTGTACTAGTTTTCATTCCCACCAACAGTGTAAGAGGGTTCCCTTTTCTCCACACCCTCTCCAGCATTTATTGTTTGTAGAATTTTTGATGGCAGCCATTCTGACCACTCTGAGATGGTACATCATTGTGGTTTTCATTTGCATTTCTCTGATAATGAGTGATGATGAGAATCTTTTCATGTGTTTGTTAGCCATCTGTACGTCTTCTTTGGACAAGGCAAGGGTAGGATGATTTGAGAGATGTATATTACCATATTGAGACATGTATATTACCATATGTGAAATAGATGACCAATTCAAGTTCAATGCATGAAACAGGGCACTCAAAGCTGGTGCACTGGGAAAACCTAGAGGGATGGGATGGGGAAGGAGGTGGTAGAGGGGTTCGGGACAGGGGGCACATGTACACCTATGGCTGATTCATGTCAATGTATGGCAAAAACCACCACAATACTGGAAAGCAATTAGCCTCCAATTAAAATAGATAAATTTTAAAAATTGAGAAAAGAGTATGCCAAAGTGGTATATTGTCATTGTGTTTTTTAACTTATATGCAGAGTACACCATGCAAAATGCTGGCTGGATGACTCGCAAGCTGGAATCAAGATTTCTGGGAGAAACATCAATAACCTCAGATATGCAGATGATACCACCCTTATGGCAGAAAGTAAAGAGGAACTAAAGAGCCTCTTGAGGGTTAAAGAGGAGAGTTAAAAACCTGGCTTAAAACAACATTCAAAATCTAAGATCCGAACTGTGGTGCTAGAGAAGACTCTTTAGAGTCTCTTGGACAGCAAGGAGATCAAACCAGTTAATTCTAAAGGAAATCAACTGAATATTCATTGGAAGGACTGATGCTGAAGCTGAAGCTCCAATATTATGGCCACCTGATGTGAAGAGCCGACTCACTGAAACAGACTCTGATGCTGGGAAAGATTGACGGCAAGGGGAGAAGGGGGATGGCAGAGGATGACATGATTGGATGGCATCACCAACTCAATGGACATGAGTTTGAACAAACTGGGAGACAGTGAAGGACAAGGAAGCCTGGCATGCTAAAGTCCATGGGGTCACAAAGTCAGACACGACTTAGAGACTAAAGAGCAACAAAACAATGATATAACTAGTGAAAGTAGAATAAATAGTAATTTAACAGGGGAATATAATATATCTTAAACATATCGTGGTGAAACCTGCTGGAAGTTGCTAGTGGGACAAAGCTGACCTGTAGAAATGGCCTTCTGGTTGGCTCAGAAAATTGCAGGAAGATGTAACCCCTAATTTCCTGCTGTGTTATAATGCTCCTGATCCACTTATGCCTAGAGGTCTCTTCCCTTCCATAGTCATGCATTTTCTCTCCAAGCCCTCTGCTGACCAATCCTAATATCAAGCCAACTGATAAAAGAGGTATCGCCTCAGAATTCAGCCCATAATTCACAAAGTACACAAAGATGAGTGGATTTGAAGCTGAAACATAATAATAATTGGAAAAAATCCAAATACAAATAGGAGTTCGGCATATTTAAACAATCAAAAATTAGAAAAATTATGGGAAATTTCTTTTATAAAATTAAAGTGTAGAAGTGCACTCTAAGAATTATCTTAAAAAAAAACACACCAGAAAATTAAAAGACAATTTTGACATATGCATTGAAGTATTATACGTGCAAAATAAGCACAAGCAAAGTCAAAGACAGCAAAAACCAGACAAAAATACTAGCAAATTCATACTACAGACAAATGGCCAATAACCCCAACACACAAAGCATCTCTACATATCAACTAAAATAAATGCACCAACATTAAAAAAAAACATTAATTCATATCTCTTAAACATAAAATAATATTCAATCTCACTCAAAATAGGAGAAAGGAAAATAACAACTGCAATGGAATATTTTCACCTATCAGATTAGCAAAACACCAAAACTTTCATCATATGCTACACTGGCAAACAAATAAACTGGTAGGCTCTTATGGCTGGTGTGTAATTTAGCAAAATCTAAATTTGTGTACATATCTATTATTTTCAATCCTAGGAATCTGTCCTAGAGTTATCCCTACAGAAGTGAAAACTGAAGTGTCTACATGAATATTGATTGCAGCTCTCTTTTTTTTTTTCACTGGAGAAAGAATGGCAACAACCTAAATATCTATTAGCAGTTGACTGGTTAAAAAATATGATACATCTAAACAATGGAATACTGTTTATCTAAAAATAAAAATCAAGATGTTATATCACTAACACATGAACCTAAAAATCACATACACACACTATTATTTTAGGAGTAAAAAGACATTTTTTTACAGTGTCTTTTTCCTTTAAAAAAAGAGAAAAAAAAAAAGTACTTACATGCATTATGCCCAGTATATGTAAGGAATGAAGAAATATGTATATTTCTGAAGGACACACAAGGAAATGCTAACACACCTCTAGAAAGGAGAAATAGGGGGTTAGTGGAGTAAGAGGATCCATTCTGCAGTGCACTCTCCTATAACTTTTGAATATTGTACATGTGAAGTGAACTTCATCAATGAAAAATACAATAAGATATTTAAGTTAATCATTTATAAGTATTGGAATACAGTTTTCAATTAAGCATAATCCTTATCCTGAATTTTCTCATAATTTATATGTATTTCAGATATACAAAAAATAAAGACATGCTAATATAACTGCTACAGTAAAATTATATACAAAATATTATAGGAATACACCACCATCTAGTTTTGCATCGAGGATTCAGTGAAGGTTCCTCACCAAATAACCTTGTTGGAGCTCATCATGCCAGAATGACTTTTGTACTGTTATTTTCCTACCAAAATCCTGCCTAGTCCCATTGTAAGTTATTTTCTGGTAAGTTTAGCCAATGTTAAACTTCTCCCACCTTTGGGATTCTATCATGTTCACCATATAATACTTGCTCCTCACCAATATTAACACTTGCTCCTCATTGATTATAAACTGTTCCATGGTCTACATCCAACATCACTGGTGAATTTCAATGTCCTAAAAGTCAAGGATAGTAAACACAGATATCTTCGGAATGCCTGTCAACACCTATAACAACGTTCTTCCAAAATCAAATGCTTACTAAGGACTTTCAGGGGAAAATGGAAAAATACAGTCTTTTCATATCCTTTGAGGCATATTTGATGGTAGACTGAGAAAACCCTCTGCTAAAATTCATAAATATAGAAAACTTATATTCACATCAGGCATTCATAAGAAATAATATTAACAAGAAAAATACCTGTGGTGAACTATTCATGAGATAACTTCCCCATGGGTTTAATATACCACAGTTTAAAAGGTTCAGTTCTGCAACCAGGAGGGTAATGTATTAGGAGTAAAAATCCATTTCAGCTGTCATTGACTACATAGTCCAAATAGCAGCTCAGACCATCAAGGTGTTTTATTAAGCTTTTCAATTATCAAAAAATATCAGATTAAGTCTATATGAAAAATATTTTCAGAAAACTAAAATAGTCCTGCAAGTAATACATCCATGCTGCTTTACAAACTGTTAATTCCTCTCCCCATCACATATATCAAAATCTCACAGAAACATAATTAAAGAAAGAAAAGGGAACACATTATTTACTGCTTATATAGTTGATGTTAATGATTTTCACCAGATTATTTGCCCATACAATAGCTCTTGCTGCTAAGTCACTTCAGTCATATTCGACTCTGTGCAACCCCGTAGACGGCAGCCCATCAGGCTCCCCCGTCCCTGGGATTCTACAGGCAAGAACACTGGAGTGGGTTGCCATTTCCTTCTCCAATTCATGAAAGTGAAAAGTGAAAGTGAAGTTGATCAGTCGTGTCTGACTCTTCGCAACCCCATGGACTGCAGCCTACCAGGCTCCTCCGTCCATGGGATTTTCCAGGCAAGAGTACTGGAGTGGGGTGCCATTGCCTTCTCCGCAATAGCTCTTGAGGGGTTGTATTCCAAATATTTAGGTTTTATCTATACATCATATACATGCTATATTTCTAAGCTGACTAGCATCAACTGTAAAGTAAAAAGCTGATTTTACCCTTAATAAGTCACATGAGATTTTTATAAATTAGATCTTACCTGGAAATTTCTTCTCAAAAGACTAATTGAGAAGAAAGGAATTTCCATAAACTGAGGACTGATTAGTGAAACCTAGTGCTGTTTCCATATATTAACCACAAGAAGCCCAAATCTCCCAGGTCTTTCTTAGTAATAGTTCTATATCCTTCTATTTTTGGACCCCAACTTCTAAGTCTCGTCCTATTCTTGAGCCCTTATACAGAGGCTCTTTAGAAATTCATTGTGCCTCATTAGCAATATCTCCCAGATACCTGACCTTTTATCTGCCTGCTTTCTCCTACTTTTGCTAACTAAAACCTGGAGCTCCCCTAAAGGCACTGGAGCTTCCCCTGTAGTTTTCTGAATGATTTCTGTTTTCTACCCCACACTCCTTCCTTTTCTTCACTGTTTTCACACTGTTCTCCTTTGCTTCTCTCTAAAACGCTTTTTTTTTTTTTACAAAAATTGTTTTTTCATTATTTATCAGTCAAATTATTAGAAAACATTGGCTTTTTTATTTTTTTTTGTTTTTTCTTTTTTTTTTTTATTTTATTTTTTAACTTTTACAATATTGTATTGGTTTTGCCATATATCAAAATGAATCCGCCACAGGTATACATGTGTTCCCCATCCTGAACCCTCCTCCCTCCTCCCTCCCCATACCATCCCTCTGGGTCGTCCCAGTGCACCAGCCCCAAGCATCCAGTATTGTGCATCAAACCTGGACTGGCGACTCGTTTCATATATGATATTATACATGTTTCAATGCCATTCTCCCAAATCATCCCACCCTCTTCCTCTCCCACAGAGTCCAAAAGACTGTTCTATACATCAGTGTCTCTTTTGCTGTCTCGTATACAGGGTTATTGTTACCATCATTCTAAATTCCATATATATGCGTTATTATACTGTATCGGTGTTTTTCTTTCTGGCTTACTTCACTCTGTATAATAGGCTCCAGTTTCATCCACCTCATTAGAACTGATTCAAATGTATTCTTTTTAATGGCTGAGTAATACTCCATTGTGTATATGTACCACAGCTTTCTTATCCATTCATCTACTGATGGACATCTAGGTTGCTTCCATGTCCTGGCTATTGTAAACAGTGCTGCAATGAACATTGGGGTACACATGTCTCTTTCCCTTCTGGTTTCCTCAGTGTGTATGCCCAGCAGTGGGATTGCTGGATCATCTCTTCTCATCAGACAACTCTTTGCCAACACTCCTTGCTGCAGTCTTAGGCTGACTGCTCATCTCTTCCCTTAATTTCTTAAATATTTTAGCTTCTGACTCGTAATAACTCTTTGCAAACTGTTCCTTTATGACTACTGGTGATTTCAAAATCCTGAGCCAAGTTCTACCCAATGCCCTTTCCTTTCAGTTATCAGCCTCAACTCTTTCCATGATCCCAACTTCCAAATTCTCTCAGTCATTCGCTCACATAGTCACACTCTAGACTTTATTGTTACCGGTACAGATATCCACTGCATAACTGCTATTCCCATCATCCCCATCTCCTCCTTTCCTGCTCAGTCCCTTTAATACCTATCAGTCCATTTCACAAGGACCATTGAACTTCTCATCCATTTCAATGTTTATTTCCTCTCCATTAACATTGAATTCCATACTTAATTTTATCTTCTCTATACTGTTAAGTAACCCTTTGTCAGCTCAAAATATTCTAATGGCAAAATAAAAGGTCTGGTTAAAATTAAAATGACATCTACTTTGCACCTTCGCCCAAGCAGCTTAGCATTTTTTTAAGAGAAACTAAAATAACTAAAATAATTATGACTTGCCTCCCTTTAAGGTCATAATTACTCAATTCAGGTGAGGCTATCAATGATGTTCAGGGTTCATTCTGATGCTCAGACTTTTGACTATTTAGTACCATCTTCTATATTATCAAACCTTTAAAACTTTCTCCTTCATCCTCAGTCTCAGCTTATCACCTTGCTTTCTATTTCACTGACTTAATAGAAACAAGTCAAGATAAAGTTCACAAGTTTCCATCTCACATCCACAAACCTGAGAGCATCTGCATCTAAATATCAGGACTCCACTCCTCTCACCTCTTGAGGTTATTCTTGTAACAGTTTTCTCCCCTCTCTCTAGCAGATTGAGTAATTTTCCTCTACTCAACCTTTCCCCACAAAATAAAACTATGTCTCCATTTTAAGAAAAAATCTATTTCAGTTCTATGTTTTCATCTAGATACTGCCTATTTCTTTCCTTTCTTTTGCAGCAAATCTGTTCATTTTATATCTATTCATTTTTATCTCTAATCTATGTCACTATCAGTTCAGTTCAGTCGCTCAGTTGTGTCCGACTCTTTGCAACCCCATGAACTGTACCACGCCAGGCCTCCCTGTCTATCACCAACTCCTGGAGTTCACCCAAACTCATGTCCACTGAGTCAGTGATGCCATCCAGCCATCTCATCCTCTGTCGTCCCCTTCTCCTCCTGCCCACAATCCCTCCCAGCATCAGAATCTTTTCCAATGAGTCAACTCTTCGATTAGACTTTCACTCCCACCATTACCCTCAAACTGCTCAATCCCCATTCTGCTTCACATACCAGCAGCAGGTTTTAATAGAATGATTATTCCTCTCTGGAACCTTTTCTTGCCATATAGGACATATTACATTCTAGTTTTACTGCTATTTCATTTGCTGCTTCTCAATATTCTTTGCTGGATCATCCTTATCTTTTTGGCCTGTGGACATTGGAATGTCACAATAGTCCATTCTTTTACTTCTTGCCTTTTCTTTCTGAACCTCTGCTTTTGATCTTAGCATCACTGAATTTATGTGCCTGTTATAGAGTGACAAGAGTAAAATATATATACCTAACTTAGATCACTCCCCTAAACTCTGATTCCTTATTCATCTCCACTTGGATTTATAACAGTTAAGTCAAAATTCAGATGTCATAAAATTAGCTCTCAATTTTTCCTTGCTAAACTGGCTCTCCCAACATTTCTCCATTGTAGTTAATATCAATAGCATCCTTCCAATAAATATTAATAGCAAGTAATTTAATTAATAAAAGTAGGAGGCAAATACAGGATAGATAATGTCAAAGCTGGTTGTTTAAAAAGTATAATATATATGAAATGGACATGTGAAATATATATAGAAATACTATATATATGTACATGAATATACATATAGATAGATCACACACACACACTGAACAATATAAACAAATCATATCTTTGAATTAAAAAGAGAATATCACAAAAAATCAAGAGGTATTAAACTCTCAATAAAAAATGCATTAACAATAACTTTATTCCAATCAAATTTAATATTTTTAAATGGCTATATATTTGTTTAGAAAACTCAATTTACAGAAACTGACACAAAATGAAATGAAAATTCTGAATAGCATTACAACTGTAAGGATTAATAAGAAAAGTTTCCATCTCAGAGGGCTGCGATGGTAAAGTGTGGCACAGAGGACTCCTTCTGAAACATTCATCACTACTGAATCCATGGTGACAAGGAAGCATCACAGATCATATAAGAAAACAAACCACAATACTATAGGATTATTTAATTTTTCTTCAGCTTATTTACATTGATGTCATCTCATTCAAATTTTTAGCAGATACACTTTTTTTTTTTTTTTTACTGTAGTCTAAGTGTCTTTTTAGCATTATTGATCTTATCTGAAGGAAGAAGTTGATTGTGACTGAATGGTAGAAGTTTTTTACATTTAAAAATATATGAACAAGCACCTGAGACTATCACAACATTGTTAATTGTCTATACCCCAATACAAAATGTTTTTGGTATTAAAAAAAATAAAATTAAAGAAAAACTATGCGAGCAAGCATGGACTTAGAATCTTTCTTTCATGGAGCTATTACAAAAGAAGACAAATCTCTCTCCTTGAATGAATATAAACTATATCCATTGTGTGGTAAATCTTTTCACATTTTAAAATTATTTTGTGAATATTCATCGTGTGTACTTTAATTGGGCAAGAAATTTTAAGAAGTTTGGAAATTTACAATGTATCAAAGTACATATGATCATACAGATAAAATATGGCACATGTCTCTATTACTAAAGTTTTATACATCTCTACATCTGTAGCAATAAAACATAATTCACGATTTTTATGTGTATCTTGCTACAATGGTCTGAATAATAACTGGATATAAATTAAAAAAAAAAACATATCTCTTAGTCAAAGAGAAAACAATTATTTAGACCTCCATGTTATTCTGACCTCATGATAACCTCAGTGAGTATATATGGGCAAAAATGAGAAGCGCTGCTGATACGACTAGGAGTCAGAAGTAATCCATGTGTTAGCAAAACCCGTAATATTTCTCTTCCACTTTCAGAACTGAAACATGATCAGATCTGGCTCAGTCTATCGTTGCATTCCAGATGTTAACAGAGTTGGTGTGCTATCACCCTCTTAATCACCTTTCACTAAAGAAAGAAGTCAGGGACTGGTCACCTCAGGCAATTGCTGTCACTAAGGCTTAGTTTCACATGTAAGAAACTGGGTGTTTTTGAATGGTTGAAAGTTTCTCCCGTCTTTATATGGCATTAAAATCCTAGGCAGTGTCATTCATTCAAAGTTCCAACATTTGAGATAGCTTATACCACTCTGTTGGATTATATTTCACTTTTGAATCAGCTAGGAAATGTTACTTATATTCATTTTACAATACAAAATTGAAAGACTCAAAAATTCATACCCCATCTGTTATGAACTACCAAGTATTCCTGGAGAAGGGTTGAGAATGAGCATACTATGGTCTGGTCATTATAGAATGCCAAGTGATCAAGTAAAGTGTGTGTGTGTGTGTGTGTGTTTAAAAGGAAGTTTGTTGTTTTTTTTTAGCTTTTGATTTTGTCATTTACTTGAAGTAGACAAAAATGTTTAAATGAATGCATCACTATCCAAAATTTTGAAATCTGTACTATACATATACTTAAAATAGTATTTGTAACCTACAGATGTAAAGTGGAAATGTAAGCCTTATACTCCTTGAAAATAAAAGGTAAAAACGGTTGAGGATATGAGACTGAAAACTATGTTGGGAAAGCAAAGACTTGAAGACTCATTGATTGTTAAATTACAAAACAAGAGAAAATATGGAAGTACTGAACTAAGTGACACAAGAAAAGATGACCTGGAATGTGATGGGTCAATGGTGGGCTAGAGCAACTGAGAGAGGACTTTGATGGAAGTTGAGATTGAATTAAAAAAAGACTGAAAAAACAATGGAATGGTAAAAAAAAAATTATAAATGATAAGGATTGCAGTTTAGTTTATTAGAAGTTACTTTAACCACTAGAGTTCTTGCACAAAAGACTGTGGGATAAAAATGGTTATTTTTGAAAAATATATTTTAGAGATTTTATGCAACATAGATTCCCAAGGATAAGAAAGTCATTTACAAGATGTTTAGATGTGCAACTGTATAATCCTGAAAACCAAAGCCTGAATTTTTTTTTTTTTCAATTTATCTTTGTTTGGGAAAATATCTTGCAATCCTTCTATGAATTGCATGAGGGAGTTTGGAGAAATGGGCTCTAGAAACCAGGTAAAAAAGATATTTGCTACAAAGCTAAAGCCTAGTCTGGGAAAATGGTCAAGAGTCTTCAGGACCAAAAAGTATCTAACATAGATTCTTCATCACTTGTAGTGCTATTTGCAAAGTCTTTTATTTCTGCAAATTTTAACAAAGCATGAAATGAAAATATGTGGGAGTAGAAGGTACTTTGCAGCATCCATCTATTCAGTTCAGTTCAGTTCAGTTCAGTCACTCAGTCAAGTCCAACTCTTTGCAACCCCATGGACTGCAGCACGTCATCAAGTCCATGATGCCATGCAACTATTTGATCCTCTGCTGTCTCCTTCTCCACCTGCCTTCAATCATTCCCAGCATCAGGGTCTTTTCAAAAGAGTCAGTTCTTTGCATCAGGTGGCCAAGGTACTGGACTTTCAGCTTTGGCATCAGTCCTTCCAATGAATATTCAGGACTGATTTCCTTTATGATTGACTGGTTTGATCTTCTTGCAGTCCAAGGGACTCTCAAGAATCCTCTACAACACCACAGTTCAAAAGCATCAATTCTTTGGCGCTCAGCTTTCTTTACAGTGCAACACTCACATCCATACATGACTACTGGAAAACCATAGCTTTGACTACATGGACCTTTGCTGGCAAAGTAGTGTCTCTGCTTTTTAATATGCTGTCTAGGTTAGTCATAACTTTTCTTCCAAGGAGTAAGCATCTTTTAATTTCATGGCTGCAGTTACCATCTGCAGTGATTTTGAAGCCCCCAAAATAAAGTTTATCACTGCTTCCATTGTTTCCCCATTAATTTGCACTGAAGTGATTGGACCAGATGCCATGATATTAGTTTTCTGAATATTGAGTTTTAAACCAACTTTTTCAATCTCCTCTTTCACTTTCATCAAGAGGCTCTTTAGTTTTTCTTCACTTTCTGCCAGAAGGGTGGTGTCATCTGCTTATCTGAGGTTATTGATATGTCTCCTGCCAATCTTGATTCCAGCTTGTGCTTCATAGAGACTGCATTTCACATGATGTACTCTGCATATAAGTTAAATAAGCAGGGTGACAATATACAGCCTTGATATACTCCTTTCCCAATTTTTAACCAGTCTGTTATTCCAGGTCCAGTTCTAACTGTTGCTCTTTGATGTGCATGCAGATTTCTCAGGATGCAGCTCAGGTGGTCTGGTATTCCCATCCCTTTCAGAATTTTCCAAGGTTGTTGTGATCCACACAGTTAAAGGCTTTGGCATATTCAATAGAGCAGAAGTAGACCTTTTTCTGGAACTCTTATGCTTTTTCAATGATCCAGCAAATGCTGGAAATTTGATCTCTGGTTGCTCCGCCATTTCTAAATCCAGGTTGAACATCTGGAAGTTCATAGTTCACATACTGTTGAAGCCTGACTTGGAGGATTTTGAGCATTACTTTATTAGCATGTGAGATGAGTGCAATTGTGTGATAGTTTAAGCATTCTTTGGCATTGCCTTTTTTGGGGATAGGAATGAAAACTGACCTTCTCCAGTCCTGTGGCCACTGTTGAGTTTTCCAAATTTGCTGGCATACTGAGTATAGCACTTAAACAGCATCATCTTTTAGGAGTTGAAATAGCTCAACTGGAATTCCATCACCTCCAGCAGCTTTGTTCGTAGTGATGCTTCCTAAGGCCCACTTGACTTCACATTCCAGGACGTCTGGCTCTAGGTGAGTGATCCTACCATCATGAATATCTGGGTCGTGAAGATCTTTTTTTACAGTTCTTATGTGTATTCTTTCCACCTCTTCTTAATATCTTCTGCTTCTGTTAAGTCCATACCATTTCTGTCCTTTATTGTGCCTATCTTTGTATGGAATATTCTCTTGGCATCTCTAATTTTCTTGAAGAGAGCTCTAGTCTTTCCCATTCTATTGTTTTCTTCTATTTCTTTGCATTGATCACTGAGGAAGGCTTTCTTATCTCTCCTTGCTATTCTTTGGAACTCTGCATTCAAATGGGTATATCTTTCCTTTTCTCTTTGCCTTTCACTTCTGTTCTTTTCTCAGCTATTTGTAAGGCCTCATCAGACAACCATTTTGCCATTTTGTATTACATTTTCTTAGGAATGGTCTTGACCACTTACTCCTGTACAATGTCATGAACCTCCATCCATAGTTCTTCAGGCACTGTGCCTATCAGATCTAATCCCTTGAATCTGTTTGTCACTTCTACTGTATAATCGTAAGGGATTTCATTTAGGTCATACCTAGTGAATGACCTAGTGGTTTGCTAGTGGTTTTCCCTACTTTCTTCAATTTACGTCTGAATTTGGCAATAAGGAGTTCACGATTTGAGCCACAGTCAGCTCCCTCTCTTGTTTTTGCTGACTTATAGAGCTTTTCCATCTTTGGCTACAAAGAATATTATCAATCTGATTTCATTATTGACCATCTGGTGACGTCCATGTGTAGAGTCTTCTCTTGTGTTTTTGGAAGAGGGTGTTTGCTATGACCAGTGAGTTCTCTTGGCAAACTCTGTTAGCCTTTGCCCTGCTTCTTTTGTACTCCAAGGCCAAATTTGCCTGTTACTTCAGGTATCTCTTGACTTCCTACTTTTGCCTTCCAGTCCCCTATAATGAAAATACATCTTTTTTGGGTGTTAGTTCTAGAAGGTCTTGTAGGTCTTCATAGACCCTTTCAACTTCATCATCTTCAGCATTACCATTTGGGGCCTGGACTTGCATTACTATGATACTGAATGGTTTGCCTTGGAAATGAACAGAGATCAATCTGTCATTTTTGAGATTGCATCCAAATACAGCATTTCAGACTCTTTTTTTGACTAGGAGGGGTACTCCATTTCTTCTAAGGGACTCTTGCCCACAGTAGTAGATTTAATGGTCATCTGAGTTAAATTCATCCATTCCAGCCCATTTTAGTTCACTGATTCCTAAAATGCTGATGTTCACTCTTGCCATCGCCTGTTTGACCACCTCCAGTTTACCTCGATTCATGGACCTAACATTCCATGTTCCTATGCAATATTGTTCTTTATAGCATCAGACTTTACTTCTGTCACAAGTAACATCCACAACTGGGTGTTGTTTTTGCTTTGGCTCTGTCTCTTCATTCTTTCTGGAGTTATTTCTCCACTGTTCTCCAGTAGCAAACTGGGCACCTTCCAACCTGGGGAGTTCATCTTTCAGTGTCCTATCTTTTTGCCTTTTCATAGTTTTCATGAGGTTCTCAAAGGCAGGAATGCTGAAGTGGTTTGTCATTCCCTTCTCCAGTTGTCCATGTTTTTGTCAGAACTCTCCACCATGACCCATCCTTCTTAGGTGGCCCTTCAGGGCATGGCTCATAGTTTCATTGAGTTAGACAAGGCTGTAATCCATGTGATCAGTTTGATTAGTCTTCTATGATTTGGTGGATGGATAAGGATAAGAGGCGTATGGAAGCTTCCTGATGGGAGAGACTGACTGAGGGGGAAACTGGGTCTTGTTCTTATGGGCGGGGCCATGCTCAGTAAATCTTTCATCCAATTTTCTGTTAATGGGTGGGGCTGTGTTCCCTCCCTGTTGTTTGACCTAAGCCCAAGCTATGGTGGAGGTAATGAAGATAATGGCAACCTCCTTCGAAAGGTCCTGTGTATGCAGTGCTGCACTCGGTGCCCCGACCCTGCAGCAGGCCACCACCAACCCACAGGAGCATGATGGCTAGATATCGTCTCAACTTAAACAATTAAGCAAAAGCATCATAAATAAAATGAAGACATTTTGCAGTCTGGTAGAAGGCAATTGCTTTACGTATAGAAAAAAAGTGAGTACCTATCTTATAACAAATTATTCCACAAATTAATATTAAAAGGCAATACCTATAAAAATGGTGGGGAAATTAGTTTTAAATTTTTTTCACAGAAGAAAAATATATTATTATAAAATGGCTAATAAAAATTTGAAGTGATATTTAGGTTTTTTAGTGATGCAACTTCTTTTAATGATAAGGAAAAAATAAATAAAATATTATAGTTATTATTCTCAAGGTTATTATAAAATATTATATTATTATTCTCAAAGGGGCATTTTGTACAGAATTGGCAGGATTACAGATAGTCTTTATGGCAATGCCATGGTTTTGATAATGATTAAATATCAAAATATCCTGCTGACTTCAAAACCATAAATGAAAGAGGGACACTATTACCAGTTCTACATAAATCAAAGGATTATACAAGAGCATTCTGAATAATTGTTAGTCACTCAGTCATGTCTGAATTTTTGTGACCCCATGGACTGTAGCCTACCAGGCTCCTCTGTCCATGGAATTCTTCAGACAAGAAATCTGGAGTGGATAGCTATTCCCTTCTCCAGGGGATTTTCCTAACCCAGGGATTGAACCTGGGTCTCCTGCATTGCAGACAGATTCTTTATAGTCTGAGCCACCCATGGACATCTACATGCCACTTCTTATTGCTCAATTCCTATAAAAATGTATTTATTTAACTTACCCTATCACATTGACTCATTGGTCTTTACTCAAATTCATTACTTTTCCCAAATGAATATATGAAAAATTTAGTTTTTAAAAAACATTATTTCACTTAGTTCAAGTTGCAGAAGGAAGGGTAAGCGTAATTTAAAATGAGACAAATTATGCATGCTAAGTCACTTCAGTCATGTCCAACTCTTTGCATTAGCCCGCCAGGCTCCTCTGTCCATTGGATTCTCCAAGCAAGAATACTAGAGTGGATTGCCATTTCCTCCTCCAGAGGATTTCCTGACCCAGGGATCAAACCGGCATCTCCTGCGTCTCCTGCATTGCAGGCAGATTCTTTACCGCTGAGCCACGGAGGAAGCTCCGATACAAATTACAGAAGTTTTCAAAAAACAGAACAGGACTAGAAAAAGCTACTCAAAATTCTTTGCATTAGTTTTAAGGCTTTCAGTCTATGTTGGTCAGGTAATGAGTAGACATTAAGTAGACTTTCCAGGTTGCCCAGTCGTAAAGAATCTGCCTGCAGTGCAGAGAAGCGGGAGTTGCGGGTTGGATCCCTGCATTAGGAAGATACCCTGAAGGGGAAAATAGCAACCCACTACAGTATTCTTGCCTGGAAAATCTCATGAACAGAGGAGGTTGGCAGGCTATATAATCTATGAAATCACAAAGAGTCAAACAGGAATGAACACAAACACACACACACACACACACGTCCTCCTCTGAGATGCAGACAGACCGCCATCACCATAAAGAATTGGCCCATATTTGAGAACTGTGTTCATTGTGTTGTTAAAAGTAATCTTACCATTAAAGGTGAATGGATTTTAAAATCTTTGGGATTCTGAACCATTCATAGGTTTCATTATGGCACTTCATATAGGCTATAATTAGCAGAGAGCTCTAAATTAATGGGAAAAAAATCCTACCCAAGTGCATAATTTTACATTGTAAACTATTTAGCAGTTACGCTAGAGCCCATTTAAAGGCAGCTTTAAATGGCCCATGGCTGGTTTCCAGGATAAATAAATTAAAATTTGGTTGTTAAAGGATGTTAAGAGTTAAAAACAATTTTAATGAAACGCATTGGTGGACTCAGCACTACTGAGGGTTTTTTGTTTTGTTTTTTAATTTTCTGTAGGCAATTTGAATGTGACAATACTTGAGTAACAATTTGAACACTAAAAAGTGATGGTTCTGGAGGTCATTTAATTTACATTTATCTATCCCTTTACATTTGTACGGCTTTAAAAAATCGTTATCTATTAGTAACTTGATGTCAACAAAAGACCACTAGTATTTTCATTCTCACTTTTTATTCCCTTTGCTTTCATTTTTCCATGACGTTCCTGTTCCTGATATCTAAATGAAGATAACTTTTCTCTATTGCCTTGATTTATTAGAAATTGCTGAAAAAATTATAGTATCTAGTGAGTCAGTATTAACAGAAAGCCATTATTGTTTTAAATGCCTTGTTTCCCTCTACTATGAGAGAGAATACATTTGAACCTGGCAGTAGTGTTTCCTTCACAAAATCTCTGCCAGCTAAAGTACTACATGCTAGCTTCATTCAGTCTTTTGGGTTATTCCTACTTTCCAGGAAAGATGTTTTAATTGTGGCTTCTGGCTAGTCTTCCACTGCATGAAAAAAATCAAACAGTAGCCTACATTACTTCCCTGAGCATTCATGTTTCATAAAACATGCATCTTTAAGAAAATATGAAGGAAAATTTTATGTTTCAAGAGCTCATTGTAGCTTTTCATTATAAACTACTGTTTTTAAGTTGGCTTCTTTATAAATGCTAACTAGTCTTTTAAAGCCAAATTAATCACATTAATTAAAAAATCCAAATTAAGTACGTCAAAAACCCCCCAAAATATTTTTACTAGTAAAGAAATTAATCATATTTTACTATAATTTACTATATTACTATATTTACTATAATTTTGAATTCATAGTAACTATTGCAAATACTTATTGACCAGACATCAGTGTTCTGAAATTGTGTGTCAATAAATACTTTCAAAATGTTGATTATTATTTAGTAGTAATATAAAAGGATACCATCTTTAATAATTAGAAATAAATTATAAATAAATAAAGCCAGTCTAGTTTCAGGTATTATTATATTAATTATTGAATATTCAATCTTTTCCCTTAGTCACTTATTTTATTGGCTCACAGAAAATTCTAGTAGTTTAATGACTGATACCTTTTGAAAGTAATGTCTTAATCAAACACTGCTTCCTTTTACATGTGGGACTGGGGGTAGGAAATCTTTGTTCAAAAACAGATGAATGACCTCATTTAAATTCTCACCAAATATTTTTGCCTTTGCATTTCTTCATTAGATCCAGATGTTACAGCACTAACTGCCTGTAGCCATTTATACTAATAATCCATGAATTGAGATTTTTTGCTAATAATATAGCAAGCTAAGTTTTTATTGTCATTTTTACTTAAAATGGTAGAAGAGATGGAGGATGATGGCAATTCGCAGTCCACATAGTAGCCTATTTCCAAACCTCCCTCTTTGAGTGATACATTAGGAAGTAATAGGCAAGATGTTGTTCTTTCAAAACTTCACTGAGTCATGTGATTTAAAAAAAAAGATTGAAGGACATATTTTACTGATGTATGCAATTGATCAACATGAGAGCAAATGCCAAATAATTTATTACTTAGTCGCAACACTAAACAAAGATCACATTATAAAAAAGACATTGCTCATAAATTAAATATATTTGTATGTATTTCCATACATATGTGTATAAGAGGAATATGTGGTATGACTTCTTACAGAAGACTGAAGTTACTGTACTTCCCATGTTAGTATTACTATTTAGATGGTATCAAATGGACACAGTACTCATTCATCAAAATTAGTAGTGTCTTATTTTTTAATATATGCTTTTAAATAAATGACAGCCACCTGTGGTCTTTTAGCATAATCCTTCCAAATGAAAACTTACAATTTTTCGAAGACCTGCTGTTTCTATGGAGACTTTAATCTGCTAAGATATTTTCCGATTTCATCTTAGTCTGGGTAGTATTTATTTTTCTCCATCTTAGTTTCATTATAATGACTGACTTTCTTTGCTTTCTGTCTTGCTAATTTTTTTTTTTAATTTGATGCCAACTGTTCCCAATCTATTTTTTTAATCCTAGTCAGGATGGTACCAGCAATCAGGAGACCTCCACAGAATTATGCCTTAAATAAAAGCTATTAATTTGGATGTTTCTTTCCACTTGATGACACCTTTCTTTCTTTGGAAATTCAATAACATTTACCACAATAATCTACTTACAATATAATAAAATGCTATTATATATAATATAGATAGTTGATATTCATATCTGGTTAGTATCTATATCACAGCAGTTATATTTTATTCAAATAGAAAATCTGAATTATTGTAAAAGTTAAAAATTAATAGAAAAATTAACAGAGACTGTTGATTAGCATTATATGGAGACAGATTCTGTTAATAAGTTAATGTATTCAGTTTTTTACCTCTTCTTCAAAAAGAATGAATTTACACATTATAAAAGAGAGAGTAAAGTATAAGATTTGACATTGTTGGGACTTAGGTGGTCCAGTGGACAAGACTTGGTGCTTCCTCTGCAGGGGGCATGGGTTTAATCTCTGGTTGGGGAGCTAAGATCCTGCACACCACCCAGTGTGGCCAAAAATAAATTAAAAAAAAAAAAAAAGATTTGGCATTGTTGTCAAGGGGTTTTCAACATTGTTACTTTAAAAAAAAAAAACAATAATTTTAGAGAGTATATGTAAAGTACAAGGTAACAGTGTCTCTAAGATTCATAATGGTAAAGATTATCATATGTTAAGCATCAAAGAAGATTCCACAAATTTATAAAATCCTGACTTGAATAATATATTGAAAATCAAAATGAAAAGAGTTCAAAGATGACAAATTATCTTAAGAAAGCATAAAGAAAGATATGGCATGAGAAGTACCAGTGCATATATCCTTCAAAATTGTATTCATTCTATTGTCTAGAAACAACTGAAGAAAAGAGAATGTGCAAGCAATTATTAGAAATAAAATGAATTTCCCCAACAACACACTTCTATTATAGAGGACAGCATTTATCAGGAACTTAGTATATGCTAGGTACTATTGTACGCATCTTAACTGAATTCATATGCAAGTAATTTATGAAGTAGGCATTATATTCCATTTTAAAGATGAGAAAACTATCCAAACAATCAAAGTCACTTATCATAAACTACCCAGATAATTCTATCCTAGAAAGGCTGACTCCAGAGCCCATACTCTTATCTAGTACACTATACTTGCCCTAAGCCCTACTTCTTACCTCCCACCACTGACAGAATACTTTGGATTGGCTGGAATGAAATTACACTTTCTTAGAATACAGTGTGAATGGGGGCTGATATCCCAATTTCCTTGTCTCTACATGCTTCAATTATTCCATGTCCCTTTTATAAACAACTGTATTTCTCAGTCTCACTTATGTTTTACTTTAGTGGAGCATTTGTTTTCTATCTCTTTCTCTAAAACAAGTGTTTTTAAGAGTCAAAATTATTTTTGAAATACTCAGAAATACTAGAAATCCTCATTTCCAAGTAGAATTCACATATCCATACATAAGGTTCTCAGATGCATATTCCTCCCCATCAATTAACACAAATGTTTGGCTATTGTAATCAATCATATTTATTATTGAGAGCCTCAAAATTTACATAATCCATTGATGACAAAGGTTTTATAATTCAATTAGTTCCCAGAAATTTATATTTAATATGTTAAAGTCATAAAGTAGGCTGGCAATTTTAAAAACACTTTAATTTACTAATGCTGCATATTTAGCATTTAAATAATATGAGTAATTATAAATAAATAAATAATACAATATTTGAACTTTTATTTTCATATCTTATGATCACTTTAAAATTTTTATTAAATCAAAAATTGCTTGATTTCCAAAAGGATAGCCAATTTATCACATAAGGAGTTAGATGTAAAAACAGGAAAAGAAAAAATTTTACTGTAAACATTCTATCTTCTTTATGCATAATCAATGAAAATTTATCAAAGTAAAACTTACATAATTTAGTTTAATATCAAAAGTAAAACAGGAATGCTATTTACTGAAAACCATATTTTTTAAATGAAGCTCTACTATTCACTAAGAATACTACATACTGAGATCTATAAGTGGCTATTTTGAAAGTAGGAGTACATATATACTATACAGTTCTAGGAGCATTTATGTAATGAATATAACTTCAATATTTATTGTGTAAGTCCAATAATCACTTTCCAAATTTCAATCAACTAAGAGGAAAATGATGCGCTAATTAAAGAAATATAAATGTGTAACAAGAAGCAGTAATCTATATATATTTATTGTGCATCTGTTTTATTTCTTCATTTCAAGCACCATGAGCATTTTTTTTTATATATAGGATGTCTCTATTTTCCTAGCCCTACACTGTCTACCAAACATTATACTTGCATTTTTATTTACTTCCTGGTTTATATTTTCCTCTGGATTTCCTTTGGCCTACAGCTAAATCTTATATTGTTGAAAATCAGGATTAGAAACTTGACCCTCTTTTTGACTCTGTCTTCCACTTGGCATCAGTATTCTCCCATTCACTATCTTTGTAGACATCATATCCTCAGAATCTTCCTTAATTCTAGGACACCAGAAAAGATAAAGGAAACAGATTCTCCTCTCAGATTCTTCATAGGAGCCAGTACCACTGACACTTTAAATTGCGCAGTCACACTGATTTGGAACTTCTGAACTGCAGAATTGTAGGAGGATTGATTTGTATTGTTTAAGCTACTAAAAGTATGATGACTTGTTGCAGCAGAAATAATACAGTCCAAGCACAGAGTCCAGACAGTTTTCTGAGGATGAAGTTCAGAGAAGGAAAAAAAAAAAAGAAAAAGAGATAAGTCGCTGTGTTGATTAGGTGTCAATATCTGGGTATATTGGTTAAATAAAGCTAGATTATCTGGAGAGGGCTGCTATATAGGTGTGCGGTCCTTTTTGATACCCAGCTGCCTCTGCTACACCTATGAGGACCCTGCCTCAGAGCTGCAGTAACGACAAGAGGCTAACTGGCTATATTGTGACTCATTATCACTCCCTTAGGTGAAGAGAGATAATTCTGAGGTGTGTTCTACATTTTCTCCCAGAGTTGTTTTAATTTACCCAATAATATAATATTTATTAGCTTTTTCTCCTTCCCTTTACTTCCCCCTTCCCAAACTGGTATTTCTGGGGATTGTTTCATAAATATAACACTTATACTCAAATTTTTATCCCTTGGTCTGCTTCTGGGAAACATAATCTAAGACACTGTAATATATCACAATTTAAAAATTATGAATATTCACTAGATATTTTGTCAGTCATAGTTGTTATTTCCTAGGAAGATAAACTAACTCTGGACTGGCCGAATTAAACAAAGAGTATATCAAGTAGACACACAGCAGCTCACAGAATCTTTGGAAGAACTAGAGAAGAAAGATTTCAATTAAGCACTCAAGAAGAATTCCCCAAAACTGAGTAGCTATAGTAGTGATCTAGTGACAGAACCCCTGGAATTGCCACTAGACTCTAGTTGGACTGCTGCTACTTCTGCTGCCTTCTTCTACTCTAAAAAATTAATTGAACTGTAGCTACTACAGTAGCTACAGTTTGTCAGGTGGCACAGTGGTAAAGAATCTGCCTGTCAATGCCCGAGATGTGGGTTTGACCCCTGAGTTGGGAAGATCCCCTGGAGAAGGAAATGGCAACCCACTCCAGTATTCTTGCCTGGGAAATCCCATGGACAAAGGAGCCTGGCGGACTACAGTCCATGGTGTAGCAAAGAGTTGGACACAACAGAATGACGGAGCACAGTACAACTACTAATGTTACTGATAAAATTGCCACTTCTGTACTAAGGACATAATTGTACTTACTCCGGTGCTACCCAAGAGAAAAATGTTCTACTACTTCAATCTTCTTAGCTAGTTGATGAGTTAAGTATGAAGTGACTGCATTTGACTGCCAATACAGAGTTAACATATCTACTTTCTGACGGAAAGGGATGCTTTGAAAATGAGTGTCTAGCAATCTCAACTTTTTAATAACAACAGGCAATTTCTACTTACCACCAAAACTCATAAGGTGGGGAATTTCTTAACTATGAAGAGGGTCCTAATACTATTTGACCAAAAGGAATGTCAATGTTAAGTGAACATTACTTATCTGAAAACACATATGAGAGTTTCTGCCACCTTACAATTACATAATTCTCCTAAACCAAACTCAAAGTTACCAGAAACAATAGAAATTTTAATCATTTACTTGCCCTGATTTGGGATGCACCACCTCCATAAGAGTCAATAACTCCAACTTAATATGGTTCTACTATGCTTCCCAAACCCCATTTAAATATCAGAGGAAAACTATGGATTCTTTCTTTATTTTTACTGCATAAGGGAATATTTATTGATGTAGGAAAATATTCACTTTTTAAAATGCATGTATAAGACAAGAAAAGGATTACCAATGTGTGTGATCTCAGCTTTCTCCTCTATCTACCTGAAAAGAATTCTAACTCTGCCCAGTAGGTTTCTTTCTTTCTTTTTGATGTATTATTTTATATGGCATATTGTATGGAATTATCTCCCTGGAAAGGCTCACTAGTGCCAGTAAGATATATAGCAGGCACATCTCCTAGGCTTGGAATCCCCCAGTAGCTGGTCTTATTCAAAAACTGCTTTTCAGTTCTTACTTTATGGTTGCAGCTCTTGGAGAAAATGAGAGACATTTGCAATCACTGCTCATAATCCCCTCATTTCACTGTGTACTTGTTACTGGACCAGTTAGGTTAGAGCAGATCTCCTGCTATTCTCAAGAAATTAAAATATAACTGCTCTATTTTGTCTTCAAACCCTGTATTTTTTCTCCAATAACTTTCAAGGGCTATCAAATTCCTTATTTCAAAGTCCTGATGCCTTTTCTAAGGTGTCACTTTCCTTTTATCTCCCCACCTTTGCTGGTGGATAGCTCCTTCTTTCACCAAGAGAATACTGACATATCATCACATTCTAGAAGAGAAAAAGTTGGCTTTACCCCATTTCTTAACCTGACACTTAAGTAAAAGCCATAAAAACAGGCCTAAATAGAAATCTTAATGAAACTCTACTGAGGGATTCACATCACTATGATGATTAATTTCATATGCCATCTTGACTGAATCTTGGGATGCCCACATTTAAATGTATATTTGTGCATGTCTGTGAGGGTTTTTCCTAGAGACTAGCATCTGAACTGGTGGTTTGTGCAAAGCAGCCCAATATGAGCAGGCATCGTTGAACCAGTTAAGGATCCAAATATAGAACCAAAAGACAGAAGACTGCTTGACTTGGACATTGGTTTCTCCTGACCTTACACTGGGACTTACACTATCAGTGTTTCTGATTCTCAGGAATTTGAACTCAGACTAGAATTTACATCTCTGCATTTCCTGGGCCTTCCATTTATAGATGGAAACTTACAGAGCTTCTCAGCTTCCATAATTATGTGAGCCAATTCCTTTTAATAAACTAAACACACACACACACACACACACACACACACACACACACACTCTGTCTCTCTCCCTCCCTCCCTCTCTCCCCCTCAGTTTTGTTTTTCTGGAGAATGCTGACTAATAGAGTCATTTCTAGAGTAAGGATGACTAAAGACTTTTGTGAAAGTCATTCAGTTGTGTCCAACTCTTTACAACCCCATGGACTATACAATCCATGGAATTCTCCAGGCAAGAACACTGGAATGGGTAGCCATTCCCTTCTCCAGGGTATCTTCCCAACCCAGGGATTGAACCCAGATTTCCCGCACTGGGGCAGATTCTTTACTAGCTGAGCCACAAGGGAAGCCCAAAGACCTTTAAGCATATAATACTATTACCTACAAGTAATGGATTACTTCCTGGTTCGCTAGAGGCCCCCAAGCCATATTCACCCTAACAGCACTTAGAAGGAATCTCCTTTGGTCGGAGGCCATTGTTTCAATTGTAGCTATATCTGTAATCAGTATGCAAATCAGGTACTCCATAATGTTATCAGCTTTCAAAATCAAAGAAATTAGATGCCTTTGAAATTTTTAAGAACTCTGATGCTGCATTTATTTTACCACAAACACTGCTATCTACAGTAGTAAATTAAAAGAAAATTATTAGTATAAAAATATTCTTTGAACTAACCTATTTAAGCGAGTCTCCTTTTTTTTTTTTTACTGAAAGAAGTCTGGTGTGAGACACAAAAGATATTCACACAATTTATGTTCACTGCCTCTTCTTCCTTCATTAAGCAACCCTGAAATCATGAGAGAGTTATTTTGTATCTACTCTCTTCTTTTATTAGTAGAGGAATATTAGAAGTGTTTAGCCTAAGTACACAGAGATGTTTGAAGTTGGTCTCTTAGGAAGATATGCAAAGGCAAGTGTTGCCTTTGCCATTTGATTTCTGAACAGATTTTATTCCAAACTCTAAATGAACAATTTCTTGCTATTCTGAAATTATGTCACAGTTTCCTGTATCTGTGCATTTACTTACACGGTTTCTTTTCTCCTCATTCCCATTATCTTCTCCATCTGTGCTGTCCATTTTCAAGGATCTCAAATCTATTGTGCTCCAAGATACTTCTCTTGGTTCTCTTAGCCAAAGGGAACTGTGCACTTTTAAATCATCATAATACTTTACAAATTCAGCACATTCTGCTTTGAATTACAGCTGTGTCATGCTTGTCCTAGCCTCTTATGGGTTCACAAGCTACCTGAGGCCTGACTCCTTGGGCTTACCTGAGCAGCATATATCAGTTGAACCACATATTCAGAAAGTATTTGTTGAAATTATTTGAACTGTATGAATTCTAAATCAGATCATTTAAAACAATAATAACATATCTTAAAAAAGAGATCAGACTTTCTGTAGGATTCTATGGGGAAGTGAGAGAAGACATGTACTTTGGACCAAGGCACATAAGATTGAAATTTTGGCTCTATAACCAATCACCTGAGTGGTAAAAGACCAATTATTAAAGCTCTCCCTAAGCTTCAGGTTCCTATTGTGTAAAATATAAGTGGTAATAGCCACTTTTCAGGGCTCTTACCCCACTATCTCATGCTAGTATGAGATAGTATGTGTCAATCACCTGTCATTTAGTATACAAATCTCAGAAATTAGAATTATTATATGCATCAATGTAAATGAAATCCAACAGGTATTTGTGTAAATCCAGTTCATCTACTATCTGTATGATGTAGAAAAGTGGCAATACTGAAAATAAAGTCAGTTATTTGATACTTCAACAAACATTACAATATTTTTGTTTGAAAACTATACAGTGATAAATACTTCATTAAGCACATTAAAATCAATACAAAAGGGAAGTAGTTCATTAACTATTAGATAACTGACATATATTTGAAATACAGACATTTGTATTGTTCTTTAAGACAAACACACAGTCTTTTAACCAATGTATCTATCTTTATTTTGTATGTCAAAGAGGATTGATGAAAGTCAAAAGCTGAAGAAAAACAAAAATTCTGCATAAAATGCCTAGGAGTTTTTTTTTCCCCCTTTACTCAGTTATTTCTATGCTTTGGAAGAGAACCACATTTGAATGTTACATTGCCTTCAAAGTGGGGAACGACTATTACACATAAAGTCACATTATGTAGCCTAACAATTTTAGAGGAGAGCTAAAATTTTAAATCACTCCTGGTACTCACAATTCTGCTGCTCTCAGAAGGATCCAAATGGGAGGATTTGGTTGGGCAACTGAAGAATAGTGGAGGATACATCTGTAAGCACAAGAAATAATTTATTCTTTCAGTAATCTATTTCCTAGAGCCCCCAAATTTGCCTGGCAGGTAGTAGCAGTAGTAGTACTAGCATAGTGTGTGTTCAGTAATGTCTGACTCTTTGTAACCCCATGCACTGTAGCTTGTCAGGCTCCCCTGTCCACAGGCTTTTCCAGGCAAAAATAGTAGAGCGGGTTGCCATTTCCTCCTCCAGGGTATCTTCCCAGCCAGGATTGAACCCAAGTCTCCCGCCTGCATCTCTTGCACTGGCAGGAGGCCCCATCTGAGGCACCAGGGTAGTAAGATCTTGATAAATATTTGTTCTGTGGATGAAAAATGATGCCTGCCACATTTGCAAACAAAGGATGCTGTGGCATTCTAGCCATCAGCCACAACCTACCAGACCCTGAGAGTGAGCCCTGAGGAGCTCAGGAAGCAGAAAAAGGGGCTTTCCTCAGCCATCCTCAGTGGTGCACCCTGAGGAGACTCAGGATGGGGAAGAACTGGATCCTGGTCTTGCTAGCCAAGGTGCAAGGAGCCCAGACTCTTGCATCTTCCTATACATAGAAAAGCTTAAAAAAAAAAAAGAAAGAAATGTTTTATTTTCTTCTATTAACAGTAATCTTTTTATGTTCTGATTACCTGGTTTATGTTGCAAAATCCTATATAACCTGGTTCATCCTTTACCTCTTCAGAGTAGTCCCTCAGTGCGATATGGGAGGACATCTTTCAGGCTACGTGCGAGCTGGGTCCTGTCCTACTCTTTGCCACCCCATGGACTGCAGACCACCAGGCTCCTCTCTCCATGGGATTTCTCAGGCAAGAATAGTGGAGTGGGTATCCATCCATTTCCTTCTCCAGGGGATCCTCCTCACACAGGATAGAACCCATATCTCTTGCACTGGCAGGTGGATTCTAAACCACTGAGCCACCTAGGATGCCTCTTCCAGGCTTTACTCCTCAGGAAATTCACCAAATCAAACATAATTTTCAACTTTTAAGTTGTGCATTTTTTTCAGTTAACAGCTGAATGACTTATTTCATACATATTTGAAATATAGACGATACCCAGAAGTTACTGTGATCAAACTACCAGGTGTATATATAGAGATAGATAGATAGATAGATAGACAGACATATAGCGTAAATCTTTTGCTTGATATTCAGATCAGATCAGATCAGTCGCTCAGACGTGTCCGACTCTTTGTGACCCCATGAATCGCAGCACGCCAGGCCTCCCTGTCCATCACCAACTCCCGGAGTTCACTCAGACTCACGTCCATCGAGTCAGTGATGCCATCCAGCCATCTCATCCTCTGTTGTCCCCTTCTCCTCCTGCCCCCAATCCCTCCCAGCATCAGAGTCTTTTCCAGTGAGTCAACTCTTCGCATGAGGTGGCCAAAGTACTGGAGTTTCAGCTTCAGTATCATTCCTTCCAAAGAAATCCCAGGGCTGATCTCCTTCAGAATGGACTGGTTGGATCTCCTTGCAGTCCAAGGGATGCTCAAGAGTCTTCTCCAACACCACAGTTCAAAAGCATCAATTCTTCGGTGTTCAGCCTTTTTCACAGTCCAACTCTCACATCCATACATGACCACAGGAAAAACCATAGCCTTGACTAGATGAACCTTTGTTGGCAAAGTAATGTCTCTGCTTTTGAATATGCTATCTAGGTTGGTCATAACTTTCCTTCCAAGGAGTAAGCATCTTTTAATTTCATGGCTGCAGTCAACATCTGCAGTGACTTTGGAGCCCCCCAAAATAAAGTCTGACACTGTGTCCACTGTTTCCCCATCTATTTCCCATGAAGTGATGGGACTGGATGCCATGATCTTCGTTTTCTGAATGTTGAGCTTGAAGCCAACTTTTTCACTCTCTACTTTCACTTTCATCAAGAGGCTTTTGAGTTCCTCTTCACTTTCTGCCATAAGGGTGGTGTCATCTGCATATCTGAGGTTATTGATATTTCTCCCGGCAATCTTGATTCCAGTTTGTGTTGCTTGCAGCCCAGCGTTTCTCATGATGTACTCTGCATATAAGTTAAATAAGCAGGGTGACAATATACAGCCTTGACGAACTCCTTTTCCTATTTGGAACCAGTCTGTTGTTCCATGTCCAGTTCTAACTGTTGCTTCCTGACCTGCTTACAGATTTCTCAAGAGGCAGATTAGGTGGTCTGGTGTTCCCATCTCTTTCAGAATTTCCACAGTTTATTGTGATCCACACAGTCAAAGGCTTTGGCATAGTCAATAAAGCAGAAATAGACATTTTTCTGGAACTCTCTTGCTTTCTCCATGATCCAGCGGATGTTGGCAATTTGATCTCTGGTTCCTCTGCCTTTTCTAAAACTAGCTTGAACATCAGGAAGTTCACGGTTCACATATTGCTGAAGCCTGGCTTGGAGAATTTTGAGCATTACTTTACTAGTGTGTGAGATGAGTGCAATTGTGCGGTAGTTTGAGCATTCTTTGGCATTGCCTTTCTTTGGGATTGGAATGAAAACTGACCTTTTCCAGTCCTGTGGCCACTGCTGACTTTTCCAAATTTGCTGGCATACTGAGTGCAGCACTTTCACAACATCATCTTTCAGGATTTGAAATACCTTAACTGGAATTCTTTCACCTCCACTAGCTTTGTTCGTAGTGATGCTTTCTAAGGCCCACTTGACTTCACATTGCAGGATGTCTGGTTCTAGGTCAGTGATCACACCATCGTGATTATCTGGGTCGTGAAGATCTTTTTTGTACAGTTCTTCTGTGTATTCTTGCCATCCCTTCTTAATACCTTCTGCTTCTGTTAGGTCCATACCGTTTCTGTCCTTTATTGAGCCCATCTTTGCATGAAATGTTCCTTTGGTATCTCTGAGTTTCTTGAAGAGATCTCTAGTCTTTCCCATTCTGTTGTTTTCCTCTTTTTTTGTTGTATTGATTGCTGAAGAAGGCTTTCTTATCTCTCCTTGCTATTCTTTGGAACTCTGCATTCAGATGTATATATCCTACCTTTTCTCCTTTGCTTTTTGCTTTTCTTCTTTTCACAGCTATTTGTAAGGCCTCCCCAGACAGCCATTTTGCTTTTTTGCATTTCTTTTCCATGGGAATGGTCTTGATCCCTGTCTCCTGTACAAGGTCACCAACCTCATTCCATAGTTCATCAGGCACTCTATCTATCAGATCTAGTCCCTTAAATCTATTTCTCACTTCCACTGTATAATCATAAGGGATTTGATTTAGGTCATACCTGAATGGTCTAGTGGTTTTCCCTACTTTCTTCAATTTCAGTCTGAATTTGGCAATAAGGAGTTCATGGTCTAAGCCACAGTCAGCTCCTGGTCTTGTTTTTGCTGACTGTATAGAGCTTCTCCATCTTTGGCTGCAAAGAATATAATCAATCTGATTTCGGTGTTGACCATCTGGTGATGTCCATGTATTAGTAAAAATTTAAAAAAAAAACAAAAAAAAAAACAGAGTTTCAGTTGCCAGGCTGTGGACAGGGAGGCCTGAATCTTAGCTCTGCATGGGTGTTGGGGCTCCACAGCCCGCGTGGTACTCTCTAGCCCGCTAGCCTTACTTGGCTGCTTCTCTGGCTTTTGGCCGTGAGCTGGGCCCGCCCACTAGCCCAGTACTGTTCAAGAAGGTCACCTGTGGTCATGGTGCCCTCCTAGAAGGAGCCTGCCACCTCGTGGGGGATCAGCGAAACTTAACCACTGGGGTCCCGCCTCCTTGGGGGCTGCTTGGCTGCTTAGTCCTGGACCCTCTGATGGCCGGAGGTGGCCTCAGCAGAACATGTGGAAGATAGAGCTGGTGAGTGCTGGGCTCCCTGAGCTCCGTGAGGCCAACTCGGGCTGGCTGGTGACATTGGCCACCCTGTGAGGCAACCGGTCTGTGTTCAGCATCCCAGAATGCCTGCAAGGTGCTCTTCACGTCACTACTGAAGAGCTTAGGGTCCAAGGACAGTGGCAAGATTGTCTTCAAGACAGCTTGGTTAAGTGCTCTCTCCGTGGGGATGATTGTCTCCTGCTGCCCGTTAGCGTCTTCACAGAGATGTTTGATTATCAGAAAACAGGCGTGGTGGTTGCTGCTGTTGAGGTTGTTGGACGCTTGCCCGGTTCTTTCATAAGCTCCATTGAGCCTCTATACCTTTTCTTGTGGAATCCTGTTTGCCAGGATTTGCGAAAATCCTGTTTGCCTACCTGCCTTCACTGGTCATTCGGGGGCACTATTTCAAGAAGCTCCTTGGATGGGTGAATGGCACTCTGATCTCTGGCAGCAATGCCTTCCTGGTTTTGCTGCCTTTCCTTCTGAGGGTTCTGACTGACAGCTGGGGCCTCTTTAGACACAGAGTCCTCTGCCTCTTCACATTTGTTCTCTTTCTGGCTGGCTTTACTTATGGACCCCTTGCCTTCTGTGTAAAGATGGTGGGACCAAAGGAGCCAACAAATTCTCCCTCTTTTCCCGGAGAAACTTCAGTTATCCCCAGCTCAGTTTTGCCGTCTTCAGGGTGACAGCTTATGTTGTGTCAGCAGTTGGAATATCGGTTGCACTTTTAGGAGACCCTGTGCCTTATTTTCTCTTGAGTTGGCCATGCCTTGCTGGGGTCATTTCAGAAGTGGAGTGCTGCTTCTTAGCCACACTGTGCCAAGACCAAAGTTTTCTTTGACTTGCAAGTTTCCCTTCTGTTCCCTCAGAACTAGAACAGAGGCAAGGTTGGACCACCCCCACCCTCAGCATGCTGAGCAGCCACCGACTGAACTCAGGAGGAAATGGGCTAATGTGAATGAGAGGTTATCACATAACCCTTTTTCCAGCTTCCGCATCTCCTCCTTTAGTCTAGTTTCTTGCCTGGAGAATCCCATGGATAGAGGATCCTGGCAGGTTATGGTCCATAGGGTCACAAAGAGTCAGACACAACAGGATCCACTTAGCACAGCACAGCATAGCACATTTTGTGAATATGAGAAAATTAAAATGCTTTTCACAATCTATGACAAGCAGTTTATATACATAGTTTTATGTTCAATTTTGTTTCCTGAAATAAACACAAAGCATTAGCTGAAGAAACCATGAGCAAATGTGTAAATTCTAGAAAGTTATGATTTTTATATCAACTAGAAAGCAAATTATGATAGAGAAAAATAAGTATTAAACTACTTATACATGATATAATTAAATACTTTAAAATTCTATTTATTTCTGTTTTGGGCTGTACAGCTGTATTTTGTTTGTTTTTAATTTGGTGGAATTAATTGGAATTGGACTGACTCATCAAAAGTATTATTAATTATACAGGAGACTCTTCATAAGAAACTTAGCCTATACTGAACCATAGTTTGATTCAGAGCTGTGTGTGAGATGTTTTTAATCTGTACTATATTTTGTGAGTGACCATGGTAACAACTGTATTACATCCTTATACAACTATTTTATTTCTTTATCTCTATATTTAGTCTTCAATAGTTTATGCTCAGATATTTAAAAATTATTTTTCCTTTCTCAAGGAATTAGAAAGACAAAACAATTCTCTGAGATGAGATTTAGAATTTAAAAATCATATTCTTGGTGCCCTTGTTTTTCAGAATGGATTTTTGTGTTAGGAAAAACAATTACCAGTGTTGTTTTTAATGCTACAATTTAATAATTTGTGTAAAAGTATTTAGCAGTGAATAGCTACAGTCTGTTGCCTCTGATAGGTCTTATTTTTTTCATCTTTTGTCCTCTTCTGTTTGATATTCACTGAGAATTATAGGGTTATTTGATGTCTGTTGTAAAAATAAAGTCTGAAAGAGATGGGAATACCGGACAACCTGATCTGCCTCTTGAGAAATTTGTATGCAGGTCAGGAAGCAACAGTTAGAACTGGACATGGAACAACAGACTGGTTCCAAATAGGAAAAGGAGTTTGTCAAGGCTGTATATTGTCACCCTGCTTATTTAACTTATATGCAGAGTACATCATGAGAAACGCTGGACTGGAAGCAACACAAACTGGAATCAAGATTGCGGGGAGAAATATCAATAACCTCAGATATGCAAATGACACCACCCTTATGGCAGAAAGTGAAGAGGAACTCAAAAGCCTCTTGATGAAAGTGAAAGTGGAAAGTGAAAAAGTTGGCTTAAAACTCAACATCCAGAAAATGAAGATCATGGCATCCGGTCCCATCACTTCATGGGAAATAGATGGGGAAACAGTGAAAACAGTGTCAGACTTTATTTTTCTGGGCTCCAAAATCACTACAGATGGTGACTGCAAGCCATGAAATTAAAAAACGCTTACTCCTTGGAAGGATAGTTATGACCAACCTAGATAGCATATTGAAAAGCAGAGACATTACTTTGCCAACAAAGGTCCATCTAGTCAAGGCTATGGTTTTTCCTGTGGTCATGTATGGATGTGAGAGTTGGACTTTGAAGAAGGCTGAGCGCCGAAGAATTGATGCTTTTGAACTGTGGTGTTGGAGAAGACTCTTGAGCATCCCTTGGACTGCAAGGAGATCCAACCAGTCCATTCTGAAGGAGATCAGCCCTGGGATTTCTTTGGAAGGAATGATGCTAAAGCTGAAACTCCAGTACTTTGGCCACCTCATGCGAAGAGTTGACTCATTGGAAAAGACTCTGATGCTGGGAGGGATTGGGGGCAGGAGGAGAAGGGGATGACAGAGGATGAGATGGCTGGATGGCATCACTGACTTGATGGACATGAGTCTGAGTGAACTCCAGGAGTTGGTGATGGACAGGGAGGCCTGGCGTGCTGTGGTTCATGGGGTCACAAAGAGTCGGACACGACTGAGCAACTGATCTGATCTGATCTGATCTGATACGTACTGAAAACGAATGGGTACATTGAATTGGCTTGAGTTGTTATGTGAGCCATATTAGATTTGTCTATAGTTTGAAAATAGCTATTTTCCATGGCTCAGACGGTAAAGAATCTGCCTGTAATGCAGGAGACCCATGTTCGATCCGTGGTTTGGGAAGATCCCCTGTAGAAGGAAATGGCAACCCACTCCAATATTCTTGCCTGGAGAAATCCATGGACAGAAGAGCCTGAGGGGCTACAGGACACTGTGTCGCAAAGAGTTGGACATGAGTGAGCAACTTTCACAGTTTAGAAATAAATACTTCCAAATAAATATATAATAAAAATATTATTCTTTTTGAAACTAGTTTTATTTCCCAAAGTAACCTATAATAGTCAAATCTCTATAAGGTGCCTGCTATTCAAATTTCTAAATGATAAAAGGTGGCTTTAATCAAGGGGATTGCAGATAGTTAATTCTGTGGTAGTCCCTTTCCTTGATTTGAACCTAATTATTTATGTACATTACTATCTTGTTAATTTACTCTTTATTCTCATCTACATTTACATTAGACACAGGAGAAATTAGGACAGCAACATCTGTCTTTAATGAAAAAGAAATAGTTATATAACTATTGTCATCATCATTCAAGACTGCATTTTGTTGTTCCACACACTGAAACAGTCACATCAGATATACCAAACAGAAGGAACAGCACTAAAAAAAACAAATTAGTTTACTCTACAAAGAATTAGAAACATGAATCCAAAAGTCCTATTATATGCACTTCAGTTGTTTTCTGGCTGATTGATAATTTTAAATAATTTATAATTTTAGGATATATCTCAAATAATTTTTCCTTTTATAAAATAAAGAAATAATACAGATATATGACAAAAACATAGTTCAAATGATAAGAAAGGCTCAAAATTAAAATCTCTTTCTCTGCCCTACTGTTTCTTCCCAGAAAATAACCCTGTCAAATTCCAATCTTTTTGAAGTTTTTTTTTAATTGAAATGTAGTATATTTATAATATTTATTAGTTTTGGGTGAATAACATAGTGCTTCTTTTTTTAATGTATTCAATATCTTTAAGATTATACACCATGTAAAGTTATTTTAAAATAATGGCTATTCCCATGCTGTACAAAATATCTTTGAGGCTCATTTATTTTTATGTATTAATAATAGTATATAGCTCTTAATCCAATACCTTTATCTCATCCTTTCCCCTCCCTCTTTCAATGGTAATCGTTTGTTGGCTTTTGTTTTCTGTGTTTGTGATTGTGTCTTTTCTGCTATATGTATTCATTTTTTTTATTTTTCAAGAATCCATATAAAAATGATAACATAGAGTATTTGTCTTTGTATGACTTACTTCACTAAGTATACTAATATCTGGGTCCATCTATGTTGTTGCAAATGGCAGATTTTCATTCCTTTTATGGATGAGTAAAATTCAATTGTATATATATGTAATACACATTATATATACCTATTCAATTATATATATATAATTGAATATGTGTATAATGTCACTTCTTTGGACACGACTGAGAGACTGAACTGAACTGATAATGCCACTTCTTTATCCAGTCCTCTGTTGATGGACACTTAGGTTGCTTCCATATCTTGGCTATGGTAAATAATGCTGCTGTGAACATTGGGGTGCCTGTATCTTTTGAATTAGTGTTTCCAGTTTCTTCAAATCCATACCTAGTAATGGAGTTGCTGGCTCACAAGGTATGCTATTTTTGGTATTTTGAAAAACATCCATACTGTTTTCCATAGTGGTTGTACCAATTTGCATTCCCACCAACAATATACTAGGGTTCCCTTTTCTCCACATCCTTGCCAGTATTTGTTATTTGTAGACTTTAGGTGATAGACATTCCAACAGGTGTGAAGTGACATCTCATTATGGTTTTGATTTGCATTACTCTGATCGCTAGAGATATTGAGTATTTTTTTCAGATGCCTATTGGACATCTGCATATCTTCACTTAAATTTTTTCTTGGTCTCTATTCAGTTTGTAATCCTGATGTTTGTGTTTTTGATATTACATTGTATAAGCTGTTTATGAATTTTGGAAATTAAACCTTTATTTGTTATATCCTTAGTTGCTATTTAAGGGTTTTCTTTTTTTTTCATATTTTTTTGATTAAAACAAGTTCTCTGTCTTCTCATTTTGCCTAACTTTCTCTGTCTCTATGAGTTTAGTTAAAACAGTTACCTACCCCAGTCTTGCAGGGTATCCTTGGGTGGGTGTATCCCAGTACAGTCTGTGTGTACCCAGTGACTTTAGGGTAAGACCTGGATCTGAGATGAGCATGAGTCATGTCTTTCCCCAGGGTGTACTGGCAACTATCACTTTGGTAGGAGGTGGGACTGGAGCTAGAGAGGCTGGAGCTAGAGCTATGTGTGAACCATGGCTTCTTTTCTGCTCAGTGGTCAACACCATCCCCTGGGAGCAGAAATTGTTGGGAGAGAAGCCCTGAGGTTCAAGCCTTAGCTGGCCCTGTTCCTCTGAGTGTTTGCCCCCCGCCCCCCAATACTGGCATCTTCACTTGATAGGGAAGCAGTACTAATGCAAGAGAGTCTAGAGGGGGCACTTGGCACGGGTCAGAGCACAGGCTGTGGCAGTCTCTCACCCTTGTGTGGAGCTGTCTTGCAGACTGTGTGGGACCAAGCAGGTACTCAGCTCATGTGGGCCTCCATACTGGTTTTGGTTGCAGAAAACCTGCCAAAGTCACTTGCAGTATTAATCTGCTTCCTCTGCCTTGTTTCAGGAGTAAGCAAGTTGAGTGCACACTTTTCTCGGTGGAGTCTAGCTTTCTTACAGCTCTCCTGTTAGGCCCACTGGTTTTCAAGCCAGCTAAGGGGACCTGTCTTCCTGGTTTCATACCCCAGGATTGGGGCACCCAATATGTGGCCTGAATCATTCACTACCCAGAGAATATCTCCACCTAAATAGTCCCCCTCTTCTTCTTTATCTCCTCCCATGGGCAAAGATCCAGACGTGATTGCTTGGCTTCCCTTCTTACTCAATTCCATGAGGATCTTTCTTACACCTTTGCTTGTAGAAGAATTTTTATGCGAGTCTTCAGTTAGTTTTCAGTAAGTTCATGAAAGTTACTTTTAAAACTGGTGGTAGTGGTGTTGTTCAGTCACTCAGTCATCTCTGACTCTTTATGACCCCATGACTCCAGCATGCCAGGCCTCCCTGACCTTCACCATCTCCCAGAGCTTGCTCAAACTCAAGTCCATTGAGTCAGTGATGCCATCCAGCCATCTTGTCCTCTGTTGTCCTCTTCTCCTCCTACTTTCAATCTGTACCAGCCTCAGGGTCTTTTCAAATGAGTCACTTTTTCACATCAGGTGGCCAAAGTATTGGAGTTTCAGCTTCAGCATCAGTCCTTCTAATGTATATTCAGGATTGATTTCATTTAGGATTGACTGGTTTGATCTAAGCATGAGTTTCTTCAGCACTCAGCTTTCTTTATGGTCAAACTCTCACATCCATACATGACCACTGGAAAAACCATAGCTTTGACTAAATGGACATTTGTCAGCAAAGCAATATCTCTGCTTTTTAATATGCTGTCTATGTTTGTCATAGCTTTTCTTCCAAGGAACATGTGTCTTTTAGTTTCATGGCTGCAGTCACCATCTGCAGTGATTTTGGAGCCCAAAAAAATAAAATCTGTTACTATTTCCATTGTTTCACTACCTATTTGCCACGAAGTGATGGGACCAGATGCCATGATGTTAGTTTTCTGAATATTGAGTTTTAAGCCAACTTTTTCACTCTCCTCTTTCACCTTCATCAAGGGGCTCTTTAGTTTTTCTTCACTTTCTGCCATAAGGGTGGTGTCATCTGTATATCTGAGGTTATTTATATTTCTCACGGCAATCTTGATTCCAGCTTATGCTTCATTGAGACTAGCATTTTGCATGATGTACGCTGCATATAAGTTAAATAAGCAGGGTGACAATATATTCTTTACTTCCGTCCCTTTTCAATTTCTCCTGGCAGTTTCTCTGGTTCCTCTGCCTTTTCTAAATCCAGCTTGAACATCTGGAGGTTCTCGGTTCATGTACTGTTGAAGCCTAGCTTGGAGAATTTTGAGTGTTACTTTGCTAGCATGTGAGATGAGTGAAATTGGGTGGTAGTTTGAACATTCTTTCACACTGCCTTTCTTTGGGATTGGAATGAAAACTGGCCTTTTCCAGTCCTGTGATCATTGCTGAGTTTTCCAAATTTGCTGACATTTTGAGTGTAGCACTTTAATGGCATCATCTTATAGGACTTCAAATAGCTCAGCTGGAATTCCATCACTTCCTTAAGCTTTGTTCCTATTGATGCTTCCTAAGGCCCACTTGACTTTTCAGTCCAAGAAATCTGGCTCCAGGTGAGTGATTGCACCATTGTGGTTCTCTAGGTCATGAAGATCATTTTTGTATAGATATGTGTATTCTTGCCACCTCTTAATATCTTCTGCTTCTGTCATGTCCATACCATTTCTATTCTTTATTGTGCCCATATTTGCATGAAATGTTCCCTTGGTATCTCTAATTTTCTTCAAAAGATCTCTAATCTTTCCCATTCATTGTGATAAAAAGGACATCATTTTTGGGTGTTAGTTCTAGAAGGTCTTGTAGGCTTTCATAGAAATGTTGTGGTAAACATTTATATTCTATTAAATCATATTATATTATATTTATAATGACTGAAGTATCAATTTTTGATTTAGCTATTTTTTCTCCACTGTAAAATATTTCATTCTTACTGCCTCTCCCTCCCTGGTTTGCCTTAAAGAATTTCACCCTTTCTTTGCATTAATATTTGTTTTCAAGGTTTACATGGAAAATTCAACTTTATTTTTGATGCTAATGCAATCTAGAAGCTAAGTCTGTAAAATTTTCTTCAATGTCTATTAGGATAACAAAGTCAAAATATATATCACATATGAACTGACTTCTTCATTCACATATTTTTTTTTCCATCAAAGTGTATCAGTTCAGTTCAGTTCAGTCGCTCAGTCGTGCCTGACTCTTTGTGACCCCATGAATCGCAGCTCGCCAGGCCTCTCTGTCCATCACCAACTCCCAGAGTTCACCCAGACTCACATCCATCGAGTCAGTGATGCCATCCAGCCATCCCATCCTCTGTCGTCCCCTTCTCCTCCTGCCCCCAATCCCTCCCGGCATCAGAGTCTTTTCCAATGAGTCAACTCTTCGCATGAGGTGGCCAAAGTACTGGAGTTTCAGCTTCAGTATCATTCCTTCCAAAGAAATCCCAGGGCTGATCTCCTTCAGAATGGACTGGTTGGATCTCCTTGCAGTCCAAGGGACTCTCAAGAGTCTTCTCCAACACCACAGTTCAAAAGCATCAATTCTTCGGCACTAAGCCTTCTTCACAGTCCAACTCTCACATCCATACATGACCACAGGAAAAACCATAGCCTTGACTAGACAAACCTTTGTTGGTAAAGTAATGTCTCTGCTTTTGAATATGCTATCTAGGTTGGTCATAATTTTCCTTCCAAGGAGTAAGCGTCTTTTAATTTCATGGCTGGAGTCACCATCTGCAGTGAATTTTGGAGCCCCCAAAAATAAAGTCTGACACTGTTTCCACTGTTTCCCCATCTATTTCCCATGAAGTGATGGGACTGAATGCCATGATCTTCATTTTCTGAATGTTGAGCTTTAAGCCAACTTTTTCACTCTCCTCTTTCACTTTCAGCAAGAGGCTTTTGAGTTCCTCTTCACTTTCTGCCATAAGGGTGCTGTCATCTACATATCTGAGGTTATTGATATTTCTCCCGGCAATCTTGATTCCTGCTTGTGTTTCTTCCAGTCCAGTGTTTCTCATGATGTACTCTGCATATAAGTTAAATAAGCAGGGTGACAATATACAGCCTTGACAAACTCCTTTTCCTATTTGGAACCAGTCTGTTGTTCCATGTCCAGTTCTAATTGTTGCTTCCTGACCTGCATACAGATTTCTCAAGAGGCAGGTCAGGTGGTCTGGTATTCCCATCTCTTTCAGAATTTTCCACAGTTTATTGTGATCCACACAGTCAAAGACTTTGGCATAGTCAAGAAAGCAGAAATAGATGTTTTTCTGGAACTCTCTTGCTTTTTCCAAGATCCAGTGGATGTTGGCAATTGGATCTCTGGTTCCTCTGCCTTTTCTAAAACCAGCTTGAACATCAGGAAGTTCATGGTTCACATATTGCTGAAGCCTGGCTTGGAGAATTTTGAGCATTACTTTACTAGCATGCGAGATGAGTGCAATTGTGTGGTAGTTTGAGCATTCTTTGGCATTGCCTTTCTTTGAGATTGGAATGAAAACTGACCTTTTCCAGTCCTGTGGCCACTGCTGACTTTTCCAAATTTGCTGGCATACTGAGGATAGCACTTAAACAGCATCATCTTTCAGGATTTGAAATACCTTAACTGGAATTCCATCACCTCCACTAGCTTTGTTCGTAGTGATGCTTTCTAAGGCCCACTTGACCTCACATTCCAGGATGTCTGGCTCTAGGTCAGTGATCGCACCATCGTGATGATCTGGATCGTGAAGCTCTTTTTTGTACAGTTCTTCTGTGTATTCTTGCCATCTCTTCTTAATATCTTCTGCTTCTGTTAGGTCCATACCATTTCTGTCCTTTATCAAGCCCATCTTCTCATGAAATGTTCCTTTGGTATCTCTGATTTTCTTGAAGAGATCTCTAGTCTTTCCCATTCTGTTGTTTTCCTCTATTTCAAAGTGTATAGAATTTGTAAAACAACACAATAAAACAAAAACTGTTCAACCTAGGTGATTGAGTACATGGATATCAGTTTTTTCATGTTATAAATGAGGATTGTAGATGTAGAATCACTAAAATAATTTTCATATTCAATGAGTGAAAATAAATACATAAATAGCACTATTTCTAGGAATACATACCCTAACCAAATGTTTTGCTACATCTTATTGAATTGAAATATATATTTCATCAGTAAAATTATATAATTTGGTAATTATAGATCAATCACAGTTGGCAGGTTATCTAAACAACTCTTTTCTTTCCATTTTTCTTGCTTATGAAATGAACTTCCCTTCACAATTTAGCTTCCCATTAAAGGTGGGAAACATTGGGCAGACAATATTTTTTTTTCATACATTAATCATATTCAACAAATATATGTTTTTAGGATCTGTAATATCCAGGTACTATACTAGCTGATGGAGGTTCAAAAAACATAATATAAACATAAATACAAAGAAATACAAAAAATATAAAAACAAAAGTAATTTATGAAATATAAATAATTGTATTTTCTATATTGTATTATAAGTCTTACCACATAGAAAATACAATTATTGAAATTTTCACAGAGTTATCTGGAAATGAAGAAAGTGGACCTTGATCCAGACAATGGGTACAGAGTAAGAAAGAAAATAAAAAGAAATAATACTTTTTATTACATAAAAGGAAATAGTACTTTTCATAGGCTTAATTATATGCTATTTGTTATTGATTGTTAAAATGAAAGGTTTGTTTTTAGGGATTACTATTACAGCAGAAAGTGAATAGGAACTAAAAAGCCTCTTGATGAAAGTGAAAGAGGAGAGTGAAAAAGTTGGCTTAAAGCTCAACATTCAGAAAACTAAGATCATGGCATCTGGTCCCATCACTTCATGGCAAATAGATAGCGAAACAATGGAAATAATAACAGATTTTATTTTCTTGGGCTCCAAAATCACTGCAGATGGTGATTGCAGCCATGAAATTAAAAGACAGTTATTCCTTGGAAGGAAAGTTATGACCAACCTAGATAGCATATTCAAAAGCAGAGACATTACTTTGCCAACAAAGGTCCGTCTAGTCAAGGCTATGGTTTTTCTAGTAGTCATGTATGGATGTGAGAGTTGAACTGTGAAGAAAGCTGAGTGCCGAAGAATTGATGCTTTTGAACTGTGGTGTTGGAGAAGACTCTTGAGAGTCCCTTGGACTGCAAGGAGATCCAACCAGTCCATTCTGAAGGAGATCAGCCCTGGGATTTCTTTGGAAGGAATGATGCTAAAGCTGAAACTCCAGTACTTTGGCCACTTCATGCGAAGAGTTGACTCATTGGAAAAGACTCTGATGCTGGGAGGGATTGGGGGCAGAAGGAGAAGGGGACGACAGAGGATGGGATGGCTGGATGGCATCACTGACTCGATGGACGTGAGTCTGAGTGAACTCCGGGAGTTGGTGATGGACAGGGAGGCCTGGCGTGCTGCGATTCATGGGGTCACAAAGAGTCGGACACGACTGAGTGACTGAACTGAACTCAACTGCACTGATTAAGGCTAAGAGCTTGAGCTAGAGTTTTAGTACTTACCATAAAACTATAAACCAGGCATAAATGACCTTCTTACAATTTCTAATTTATAAGAAATTTGGGAGGCTGCACTGAGTTGTCAAATGAGACATAACATATTACTTTTTAAATAAAAATTTGTGGTATTTCATAATGCACATTTGCAATAATTAAAAATAATAAGATAGGAGATGTCAAAGAAATCTGACATTTATAAAATACACTGTTGGATAAGTTAAAAGACCTCCTAGAGAGTATATTATTTCCATCAATGATGAAGTAACTAGTAAAGGACTAGATTCTCCATGATAAACAACTTTAAATCTGGATGGAATATACTAAAATAATTATTTTCATACATTAAGCATTAGATAGTGAAGGGCAATTATTTAAATTAGAAAGGAAAGAAGAGATTTGCTACAGTTTTATCCAGACTTTCAACCATCACTTTCTGGACAGTGGCACAGTGAAAGGAAAACTAAATCATAGAAGTCTCACTGAGCTAAGAACACTAAGTTCAAGGCTACTGGCATGACAGAAGTTTGCAGAGTAGGTAAAAAAGGACCTGTACAGAAAAAGAGAGTCCTAACAGCCTTCCCTGGTATTATTGGTAAATACTAAACTGCTGATGCTGTGGGAAAGAGTCCATAACATAAGGGAAAGAACAGTTAACAGTAGCTAAAGCTGGGGAAACATGCACACACACACACATACTAATATGGACAGACACAGCTGAAAAATGTTCAGATTCCAGAAAGTGGGAGTGAAGAGTCCTCCCTGAGCAGCTGGACACTGAATAGATTTCAGAAGTTGGGACTTTGGAGTAGTACTATTCTAACTCATAAATAAAAGCTTCTTTATTTTTACCCTACTTACAATTAAAACAGCCATCAAATGAAATCAAGCTAGTGTGCAAATAAATTAATTGACTGCCATGAAAAACCTCAAAATTCTCAAAAGGGAGACAATAAACTCAAACATACATTGGAATAACACTCATCATGTCCAAAATCCAATAAAATGCTACTAGATATGTAAAGAAGCAGAAAAAGGTGTCCCATAAAAAAAAAAAAGTCTGTTAAAATAGACATAGAACTGTCAGAGATAAGGGAATTAGCAGGAAATAATTTTTAAAGATGTATTAAATGAACCCTAGGAGTTGGTGATGGGCAGGGAGGCCTGGTGTGTTGTGATTCATGGGGTCGCAAAAAATCAGACACGACTGAGTGACTGAATGGAACTGAAAATGTTTTTAATTATTTAAGAAAACAACATAAAGGTAATGAAAGAACCAGAGTAAAACTCAATAAACACTGTTAAAATAAACCAAATGCACATTTAAAACAGAAAAATTAGATACCCAAAGTGAAATTTCCAAAGATGCGTTCATCAATAAATTAGAACCTAGTAAGTAAAATATTTGAACATGAATAAAGAGAAAATCGGAATGTTTCAAACTGAAATATGGAGTTAAAAAAAAGAAAGGAACAGTTTCAGGGAACTCTGGGAAACATCAAGTATTCTCATATGCATGTGATCAGCATGCAATAAGTGAGATGGGCTCAATAAAGGACAGAAATGGTATGGACCTAACAGAAGCAGAAGATATTAAGAAGAGGTGGCAAGAAAACACAGAAGAACTGTACAAAAAAGATCTTCATGATCCAGATCATCACGATGGTGTGATCACTCACCTAGAGCCAGACATCCTGGACTGTGAAGTCAAATAGGCCTTAGGAAGCGTCACTACAAACAAAGCTAGTGGAGGTGATAGTATTCCAGCTGAGCTATTTCAAATCCTAAAAGATGATGCTGTGAAAGTGCTGCACTCAATATGCCAGCAAATTTGGAAAACTCAGCAGTGGCCACAGGACTGGTAAAGGTCAGTTTTCACTCCAATCCCAAAGAAGAAGTGAAGTAAAGTGAAGTGAAGTCACTCAGTCGTGTCAGACTCTTTGCAACCCCATGGACTGTAGCCTACCAGGCTTCTCAGACCATGGGATTTTCCAGGCAAGAGTACTGGAGTGGATTGCCATTTCCTTCTCCTGGGGATCTTCCCGACCCAGGGATCTAACCCAGGTCTCCCGCATTGTAGGCAGACGCTTTACCAAAGGCAATGCCAAAGAATGCTCAAACTACCGCACAATCGCACTCATCTCACATGCTAGTAAAGTAATGCTCAAATTCTCCAAGCCAGGCTTCAGCAATACGTGGACCGTGAGCTTCCAGATGTTTAAGCTGGACTTAGAAAAGGCAGAGGAACAAGAGATCAAATTGTGAACATCCGCTGGATCATCGAAAAAGCAAGAGAATTCCAGAAAAACATCTATTTCTGCTTTATTGACTATGCCAAAGCCTTTGACTGTGTGGATCACAAAAATAATTCTGAAAGAGAATGGGAATACCAGCCCACTTGACCTGCCTCTTGAGAAACCTGTATGCAGATCAGGAAGCAACAGTTAGAACTGGACATGGGACAACAGACTGGTTCCAAATAGAAAAAGAATACTGTATATTGTCAAGGCTGTATATTGTCACCCTGCTTGTTTAACTTATATGCAGAGTACATCCTGAGAAATGCTGGGCTAGATGATGCACAAGCTGGAATCAAGATTGCTGGGAGAAATATCAATAACCTCAGATATGCAGATGATACCACCCTTATGACAGAAAGTGAAGAAGAACTAAAGAGCCTCTTGATGAAAGTGAAAGTAGAGAGTGAAAAAGTTGGCTTAAAGCTCAACATTCAGAAAACGAAGATCATGGCATCCGGTCCCATCACTTCATGGCAAATAGATGGGGAAATAGTAGAAACTGTCAGACTTTATTTTTCTGGGCTCCAAAATCACTGCAGATGGTGACTGCAGCCATGAAATTAAAAGATGCTTACTCCTTGGAAGCAAAGTTATGAGCAACCTAGACAGAATATTAAAAAACAGAGACATTACTTTGTCAACAAAGGTCCGTCTAGTCAAGGCTATGATTTTTCCAGTAGTCATGTAAGGATGTGAGAGTTGGACTGTGAAGAAAGCTGAGTGCTGAAGAACTGATGCTTTTGAACTGTGGTGTTGGAGAAGACTCTTGAGAGTCCCTTGGACTGCAAGGAGATCCAACCAGTCCATCCTAAAGAGATCAGTCCTGGGTGTTCATTGGAAGGACTAATGTTGAAGCTGAAAGTCCAGTACTTTGGCCACCTCATGCAAATAGCTGACTCATTTGAAAAGATCTGATGCTGGGAAAGAGAGGGCAGAAGGAGAAGGGGACAACAAAGGATGAGATAGTTGTATGGCATCCTTGACTCAATGGACATGAGTTTGGGTAAATTCCGGGAGTTGGTGATGGACAGGGAGGCCTGGCATGCTGTGGTTCATGGGGTGGCAAAGAGTCGGATATGACTGTGACTGAAAGAGAAAGTCGCTTAGTTGTGTTCGCCTCTTTGCGACCCCATGGACTATACAGTCCATGGAATTCTCTAGGCCAGAATACTGGAGTGGGTAGCCTTTCCTTCTCCCTGGGATCTTCCCAACCCAGGGATAGAATGCAGGTCTCCTGCATTGCAGGCAGATTCTTTACTAGCTGAACCACAAGGGAATCCCCTATAATAATAAGAAGAGAAAATGTCAAGCAAAAAGAATGTAATCCCCAAATATTTCAAATTTAATGTAAATATAAATCAGCAGTTTTAAGAAGCTGAATCAACATTGAGCAGGTTATACATAACAAATGAGCATTAAGATATATTATAAAAAAATTCCAAAACCAAATCTTTAAGAGAACTAAAGGAAAAAAGAGACATATTTCATTTAAAGGAACTACATAAAGGTTAGATTTTTTTAGCCAGTTTTTTAAAATTAATTAATTTTTAATTGAGGGATAATTGCTTTACAGAATTTTGTTGTTTTCTATCAAATCTCAACATTTTTTAATAAAAAGTTTTTATTTAAGAACCTTTAACCTATAATTACATATCCAGCATAAAATATGCTAGGAAAATGCAGAGGAAATAAAGACATTTCTAAACAAAGTAAAGCTATGAGAACTTCATGCCAGCAAAGCTGCACTATGTCCAGTATTTATGATGATATTTACAGGCACAGATTGATTGTAAAGACACTTATGGACTCAAAGGAGAATGAAGAATGATATACGAAAAACACCCATCATGAAAAATGGAGTGCCTGTATTAATAATAAAGTCAATTTCAGAATGAGAAAGATTACCAGAAATAAAAAAAACATTTCACATTGATAAATGTTAATCATAAAAAGATAGTAATTCTGAAAGTATTAATGTATGCATATAGCTTCAAATATTGTCAAAATATGAAACTGAAGTGATAAGGAAGCAAACTGAGATTATAGTTGGAAATGTCAACAGTCCCACTCAGTCATTTATTAACTATATAGCAAATCAATAAGGGTATAAAAATCTTGAGAGATGTTATTGTATTAGTTGCTCAGTTATGTCCAACCCTTTGCGACCCCATGGACTATAGTCCACCAGGCTCCTCTGTCCATGGATACTATTAACCAAATAGAATTAACTGGCATTTATAGAAAACTATACCTAATCAGAATAGACTGTATTTTGTTTCAACCTCATATAGTTGAAACTAGAATAAGCTATGTTCCAGACCATAAAATAATTCTTAATAAATATGAAAGTTTTAAGAATGTGTTTTTGAAAAAAATGGTAGTATATTAGAAATCAATAACAAAAAACGTCTATAAAATACTCAACTATTTGGAAATTAAGCAGCATATTTTTAAATGGTCTATGAGTTGAAGAAATCATATAAGGGAAATTAGAATATATCAGTATTTTAAAATAAGTCATAACAAATCAAAATGTGAGGGATGTAGCTAAATTAGGGCTTAGTAACTAACTTTTAAATGTTTATAGAAGAGAAGAAATTTTAATGTCTACCCAGAGAAGCTAGAAAAAGAACAGCAAATTAAATTCAAAATAAGCAAAGGGGAAAAAATAGTAAATAGAATTAAATCAATTAAATTCAAAATAAGCAAAGGGGAAAAAATAGTAAATAGAATTAAATCAATTAAACACAAAATGGAGAAAATGGAAATAATGAGAACAAAACTTGATTCTTTAAAAATATTAATAAGATTGGTAAATCACTAACTAGAGTAATAAAAAAATGGAGAAAACACAACTCAATAATTTAGAAATTAAATTGATAAACCACTATAGATCCTTCAGAAGCATAATAAAATAATATTATGATAAAATTATTAATTTACTTAGATGTGAACAAATTCATTGAAAATAAATTACTAAAATATCTACATAGTAAATTTGCAAAATAATAATCTTATATATTAAAGTAATTGCTTTTTAATGACAAGCTTTCCATCTAAGAAAACTCCAGGCCACAAGCCTTATCAAAATTCTATTCTAAAATATTATAAGAAAAAATTTACAAAAACTCTTTCATAAAAGAGCAGTTAGTACTTTTCACCTTACTTTATAAGGCCAGTAATTTCAAAGACATTACCAAAAAAAGAAAGAAAGAAACTACACACTAATATCATTCGTTAACATTGGCCTCAGGTCAGCAAACATTTTCTTTCAGAGCTCACAGAGTAAATATTTTATACTTTGAGGGTCATATTGTTTCTGTAGAAACTGCTCAACTCTCCCATAGCCATATAAAAATGGTCATAGAGTATAGTTCAATGAATTGACAGCTAAGTTACAATAAAATTTTAATTATCAGACTAACCACTGATTTAGGTGCTATAAATCCTCAACAAATATTAGCAAAACTCACTCAGCAAGCTCCACAAATGTTAATATATACTGACCAAATTTTGTTTATCACAGGAATGCCAAACTTTTTAAATTAAAGATCAAGCAATATAATTCATTGTATTCATTACAGGAGAAACAAAAACATATTATTATCAATATATCAATAAATTTAGAAAGTATCAGACAAATCTAACAAATGCTTATAATAAAACTACCAGCATTTTAGCAATAGAATAAAGAAATTTCAGTTTGATGTAGCGCGTCTACAAAAAACAAAGCATTAAAACTATAGCTAGCATCACAATATATGTTAAAAATGGAAAACTTTCCCTTTAAGACTGCAAAAAAGGCATATATATATATATATATATATATATTCATCATTTGTATTCAAACTAGAGGTGCAATAAGTCAAGAGAAAGGAAAAAAAAAAAAAACAAGGTCATACCAGTTCAATAGGAAGAAATAATTGTCTGTATTAACAGAGGACATAATCTGGTTTGTAGAATATCCTAAGGAACAAAAACAAAAAACAATGCCGCAACAATAACCTACCAGTGCTAATAAAAGAATTTAGTAAAGTGATAAAATAATAGGTTAATGTGTATGCGTGTGTATGTATGTATAAATTGGAATTGCAATCACAATATCAGGTACAGCATTGTATTTTAATGTGATATAGTTAGGTATAAATTTAATAAAGCATGTTTAGGAAATATACAAAGAAAAATACAAATTAGAAATCAACAGCCCAGAGATAGCTTGAAAATGCCCATACATTTATCACCTAAGCATCCTATTTGCACTTAACCAATAGAACAAAATAAAAATTTGAAAGTAAAAATAAACAGCTTTGAATTGAATGATATTAAAGTTAGCTCATATTATAATTTGTAGCATGCAGGTAAACAAAACCACATTCAAGAAAAACTAAACAAACAAACAAACAGGGATCCATACCAGGGTAATGCAATGGAGCACTCAATATTGTTTTGCTGCCAATTCATACAAATTAATATATAGATACACACAATGGTAATAAAAATTTCAGCATATTGTTGGTAGAAATTGACCAACTGATTACAAAATATAACTCAAAGGACTTGGACAAAACAATGTCAATAAAAAAAAAAAAAAAAACAATGCTGGAGGAGTTTCACCACCTGAAATCACAATTTGCACACATCATCTACATTTACCAAGGTGGTTGATGGTATTAACATAAAGATAGACAACTAGATTAATGGAACAGAATGGAGTCCAGAAGTCAGTTCACATTTACATGGTCAATTTATTTTTAAACATAGCACCAAAATGACTCAATAAAGACGTTGACATCGTTTTAAAATATATGATACTAGAATACTTTGTTCTCTTGTTGTACAAGAAAATGTTTTCTTGGCCTTAAGTTAGCCATTTTCTTTTAATAGAGAATCGAAGAAACACTATAGAGCAGGAGAAAAAAATCAAAAATTCATTTGATAAGGAAACTGTATCCAGAATTACAATAATAATTACAACTATTACAATAATAACACAACCAAATTAAAAATTAGTCAAAAGATGCAAAAATAATTCACAAAATAAGATATACAAATGCCTAATAGGCACATGAATAAGTTGTTGCCATTATTAGTAATCAAAGAAATGCAAAATAAGACCTCAGTGAGATACTGCTACATACTTATTAGATTTCAAAATCAACACTCATTGTTGGCATGGATGTGGACATTAGTGATGAGAGGATAAAATGATTAATGTCATCTTGGAAATAAACTTCTCAGTTTCTCTTAAAGTTAAACATAAAGTTTGTTTTTTAACATGACCCTGCTGTTCCATACACTGTACTTAGGTATTTAATGAAGATAAGTGAAAATATATGTATACAAAAAAAAGTGCACAGGCATGTCCATAATGTAACAGGAATATTCAAGTTGCTCAAAACAGGAAATATCTAAATGTCCGCCAACTGGAGTCTGTCTAGGAAAAACGTATATGCGTGTAGTGGAGTAACTCTCAGCAAATTAACACAAAAAATGGAAAAAAGCTACTATAATGTGAAAAAATTGATGAACATCAGAAACATTATTCTATTCAGCTAATCAAAAGAAGCCAGATATTCCATGGTTAGATAAGAAATTCTGTTACAGTTTAATAAGAAACATATAAGAAAACACAACAGTGGTTGCTTCTTGACGGAGTGGGGAGAGATAATGGAATTTGGGAAGAAGCAGAAGGGCTCTTTCTCAAATGGTGAAAATATTTGTATTTTGATAGAAGTCTGAGTTATCAGGTGAAAGATATCTTCAAAAGGTGTTGAATTATACTGGAGAAGGCCATGGCACCCCACTCCAGTACTCTTGCCTGGAAAATCCCATGGGCGGAGGAGCCTGGTAGGCTGCAGTCCATGGGGTCGCTAAGAGTTGGATAGGACTGAACGACTTCACTTTCACTTATCACTTTCATGCATTGGAGAAGGAAATGGCAACCCACTCCAGTGTTCTTGCCTGAAGAATCCCAGGGACAGGGGAGCCTGGTGGGCTGTCGTCTATGGGGTCACACAGAGTTGGACACGACTAAAGTGACTTAGCAGCAGTTGAATTATACACTTAAATTTTATTAATTTCATTGGATGTAAAATATACCTCAATACAAAGATCCCCACACTCTGATATATATGTGCAATGCCCAGTGCAATTTAGAACATATCAGTGAAACATGTTGAAAAGCACAGACCAGATAATAGGAGTATGAAACATTTTAAGCATGGAATTTATATATTCACACTTTTCAATGATATATTTGTATTTTTGATAGATCGATAAGAAAACTGAATAGAGAATGAAATAGAAATTAGCAATGCTTGAGATAGGTTAACTTAAAATTGAGAAAATTGCCTTTCATTTAAAAAAAATTAAAAATGGTCTATTTCTCTGGTAAGAATTGCAAACATACAAATATCAGCTAGCCAGATGTCTAATTGAGTCAACCTCAGAAAACACATAATGAAAATTTAATAACTTGGTAATCAGTATATTCTTTTTTTTTTTTTTTTTTAATTTTATTTTATTTTTAAACTTTACATAACTGTATTAGATTTGCCAAATATAAAAATGAATCCGCCACAGGTATACATGTGTTCCCCATCCTGAACCCTCCTCCCTCCTCCCTCCCCATTCCATCCCTCTGGGTCGTCCCAGTGCACCAGCCCCAAGCATCCAGTATCGTGCATCGAACCTGGACTGGCAACTCATTTCATACATGATATTTACATGTTTCAATGCCATTCTCCCAAATCTTCCCACCCTCTCCCTCTCCCACAGAGTCCATAAGACTGTTCTATACATCAGTGTCTCTTTTGCTGTCTCGTACACAGGGTTATTGTTACCATCTTTCTAAATTCCATATATATGTGTTAGTATACTGTATTGGTGTTTTTCTTTCTGGCTTACTTCACTCTGTATAATAGGCTCCAGTTTCATCCACCTCATTAGAACTGATTCAAATGTATTCTTTTTAATGGCTGAATAATACTCCATTGTGTATATGTACCACCACTTTCTTATCCATTCATCTGCTGATGGACATCTAGGTTGCTTCCATGTCCTGGCTATTATAAACAGTGCTGCGATGAACATTGGGGTACTCGTGTCTCTTTCCCTTCTGGTTTTCTCAGTGTGTATGCCCAGCAGTGGGATTGCTGGATCATAAGGCATGTCTATTTCCAGTTTTTTAAGGAATCTCCACACTGTTCTCCATAGTGGCTGCACTAGTTTGCATTCCCACCAACAGTGTAAGAGGGTTCCCTTTTCTCCACACCCTCTCCAGCATTTATTACTTGTAGACTTTTGGATTGCAGCCATTCTGACTGGCGTGAAATGGTACCTCATAGTGGTTTTGATTTGCATTTCTCTGATAATGAGTGATGTTGAGCATCTTTTCATGTGTTTGTTAGCCATCTTTATGTCTTCTTTGGAGAAATGTCTATTTAGTTCTTTGGCCCATTTTTTGATTGGGTCATTTATTTTTCTGGAGTTGAGCTGTAGGAGTTGCTTGTATATTCTCGAGATTAGTTGTTTGTCAGTTGCTTCATTTGCTATTATCTTCTCCCATTCTGAAGGCTGTCTTTTCACCTTGCTAATAGTTTCCTTTGATGTGCAGAAGCTTTTAAGGTTAATTAGGTCCCATTTGTTTATTTTTGCTTTTATTTCCAATATTCTGGGAGGTGGGTCATAGAGGATCCTGCTGTGATGTATGTCAGAGAGTGTTTTGCCTATGTTCTCCTCTAGGAGTTTTATAGTTTCTGGTCTTACGTTTAGATCTTTAATCCATTTTGAGTTTATTTTTGTGTATGGTGTTAGAAAGTGTTCTAGTTTCATTCTTTTACAAGTGGTTGACCAGAGTTCCCAGCACCACTTGTTAAAGAGATTGTCTTTAATCCATTGTATATTCTTGCCTCCTTTGTCGAAGATAAGGTGTCCATATGTGCGTGGATTTATCTCTGGGCTTTCTATTTTGTTCCATTGATCTATATTTCTGTCTTTGTGCCAGTACCATACTGTCTTGATAACTGTGGCTTTGTAGTAGAGCCTGAAGTCAGGTAGGTTGATTCCTCCAGTTCCATTCTTCTTTCTCAAGATCGCTTTGGCTATTCGAGGTTTTTTGTTTTTCCATACAAATTGTGAAATTATTTGTTCTAGCTCTGTGAAGAATGCTGTTGGTAGCTTGATAGGGATTGCATTGAATCTATAGATTGCTTTGGGTAGTATACTCATTTTCACTACATTGATTCTTCCAATCCATGAACATGGTATATTTCTCCATCTGTTAGTGTCCTCTTTGATTTCTTTCACCAATGTTTTATAGTTTTCTATATATAGGTCTTTAGATTCTTTAGGTAGATATATTCCTAAGTATTTTATTCTTTCCGTTGCAATGGTGAATGGAATTGTTTCCTTAATTTCTCTTTCTGTTTTCTCATTATTAGTGTATAGGAATGCAAGGGATTTCTGTGTGTTGATTTTATATCCTGCAACTTTACTATAGTCATTGATTAGTTCTAGTAATTTTCTGGTGGAGTCTTTAGGGTTTTCTATGTAGAGGATCATGTCATCTGCAAACAGTGAGAGCTTTACTTCTTCTTTTCCAATTTGGATTCCTTTTATTTCTTTTTCTGCTCTGATTGCTGTGGCCAAAACTTCCAAAACTATGTTGAATAGTAATGGTGAAAGTGGGCACCCTTGTCTTGTTCCTGACTTTAGAGGAAATGCTTTCAATTTTTCACCATTGAGGATAATGTTTGCTGTGGGTTTGTCATATATAGCTTTGATTATGTTGAGGTAGGTTCCTTCTATTCCTGCTTTCTGGAGAGTTTTGATCATAAATGGATGTTGAATTTTGTCAAAGGCTTTCTCTGCATCTATTGAGATAATCATATGGTTTTTATTTTTCAATTTGTTAATGTGGTGTATTACATTGATTGATTTGCGGATATTGAAGAATCCTTGCATCCCTGGGATAAAGCCCACTTTGTCATGGTGTATGATCTTTTTAATGTGTTGTTGGATTCTGATTGCTAGAATTTTGTTAAGGATTTTTGCATCTATGTTCATCAGTGATATTGGCCTGTAGTTTTCTTTTTTTGTGGGATCTTTGTCAGGTTTTGGTATTAGGGTGATGGTGGCCTCATAGAATGAGTTTGGAAGTTTACCATCCTCTGCAATTTTCTGGAAGAGTTTGAGCAGGATAGGTGTTAGCTCTTCTCTAAATTTTTGGTAGAATTCAGCTGTGAAGCCGTCTGGACCTGGGCTTTTGTTTGCTGGAAGATTTTTGATTACAGTTTCAATTTCCGTGCTTGTGATGGGTCTGTTAAGATTTTCTATTTCTTCCTGATCGAGTTTTGGAAAGTTGTACTTTTCTAAGAATTTGTCCATTTCTTCCACGTTGTCCATTTTATTGGCATATAATTGTTGATAGTAGTCTCTTATGATCCTTTGTATTTCTGTGTTGTCTGTTGTGATCTCTCCATTTTCATTTCTAATTTTATTGATTTGATTTTTCTCCCTTTGTTTCTTGATGAGTCTGGCTAATGGTTTGTCAATTTTATTTATCCTTTCAAAGAACCAGCTTTTGGTTTTGTTGATTTTTGCTATGGTCTCTTTTGTTTCTTTTGCATTTATTTCTGCTCTAATTTTTAAGATTTCTTTCCTTCTACTAACCCTGGGGTTCTTCATTTCTTCCTTTTCTAGTTGCTTTAGGTGTAGAGTTAGGTTGTTTATTTGACTTTTTTCTTGTTTCTTGAGGTGTGCCTGTATTGCTATGAACTTTCCCCTTAGGACTGCTTTTACCGTGTCCCACAGGTTTTGGGTTGTTGTGTTTTCATTTTCATTCGTTTCTATGCAAATTTTGATTTCTTTTTTGATTTCTTCTGTGATTTGTTGGTTATTCAGCAGCGTGTTGTTCAGCCTCCATATGTTGGATTTTTTAATAGTTTTTCTCCTGTAATTGAGATCTAATCTTACTGCATTGTGGTCAGAAAAGATGCTTGGAATGATTTCTATTTTTTTGAATTTACCAAGGCTAGCTTTATGGCCCAGGATGTGATCTATCCTGGAGAAGGTTCCATGTGCACTTGAGAAGAAGGTGAAATTCATTGTTTTGGGATGAAATGTCCTATAGATATCAATTAGGTCTAACTGGTCTATTGTATCGTTTAAAGTTTGTGTTTCCTTGTTAATTTTCTGTTTAGTTGATCTATCCATAGGTGTGAGTGGGGTATTAAAGTCTCCCACTATTATTGTGTTATTGTTAATTTCTTCTTTCATACTTGTTAGCATTTGTCTTACATACTGCGGTGCTCCCGTGTTGGGTGCATATATATTTATAATTGTTATATCTTCTTCTTGGATTGATCCTTTGATCATTATGTAGTGACCATCTTTGTCTCTTTTCACAGTCTTTGTTTTAAAGTCTATTTTATCTGATATGAGTATTGCTACTCCTGCTTTCTTTTGGTCCCTATTCGCATGGAAAATCTTTTTCCAGCCCTTCACTTTCAGTCTGTATGTGTCCCCTGTTTTGAGGTGGGTCTCTTGTAGACAACATATGCAGGGGTCTTGTTTTTGTATCCATTCAGCCAGTCTTTGTCTTTTGGTTGGGGCATTCAACCCATTTACGTTTAAGGTAATTACTGATAAGTATGACCCCGTTGCCATTTACTTTATTGTTTTGGGTTCGAATTTATACACAATTTTTGTGTTTCCTGTCTAGAGAATATCCTTTAGTATTTGTTGGAGAGCTGGTTTGGTGGTGCAGAATTCTCTCAGCTTTTGCTTGTCTGAAAAGCTTTTGATTTCTCCTTCATACTTGAATGAGATCCTTGCTGGGTACAATAATCTTGGCTGTAGATTATTTTCTTTCATCATTTTAAGTATGTCTTGCCATTCCCTCCTGGCTTGAAGAGTTTCTATTGAAAGATCAGCTGTTATCCTTATGGGAATTCCCTTGTGTGTTATTTGTTGTTTTTCCCTTGCTGCTTTTAATATTTGTTCTTTGTGTTTGATCTTTGTTAATTTGATTACTATGTGTCTTGGGGTGTTTCGCCTTGGGTTTATCCTATTTGGGACTCTCTGGGTTTCTTGGACTTGGGTGATTATTTCCTTCCCCATTTTAGGGAAGTTTTCAACTATTATCTCCTCAAGTATTTTCTCATGGTCTTTCTTTTTGTCTTCTTCTTCTGGGACCCCTATGATTCGAATGTTGTAGCGTTTAATATTGTCCTGGAGGTCTCTGAGATTGTCCTCATTTCTTTTAATTCGTTTTTCTTTTATCCTCTCTGATTCATTTATTTCTACCATTCTATCTTCTAATTCACTAATCCTATCTTCTGCCTCTGTTATTCTACTATTTGTTGCCTCCAGAGTGTTTTTAATTTCACTTATTGCATTATTCATTATATATTGACTCTTTTTTATTTCTTCTAAGTCCTTGTTAAACCTTTCTTGCATCTTCTCAATCCTTGCCTCCAGGCTATTTATCTGTGATTCCATTTTAATTTCAAGATTTTGGATCAATTTCACTATCATTATTCGGAATTCTTTATCAGGTAGATTCCCTATCTCTTCCTCTTTGGTTTGGTTTGGTGGGCATTTATCCTGTTCCTTTATCTGCTGGCTATTCCTCTGTCTCTTCATCTTGTTTAAATTGCTGAGTTTGGGGTGTCCTTTCTGTATTCTGGCAGTTTGTGGAGTTCTCTTTATTGTGGCGTTTCCTCGCTGTGTGTGGGTTTGTACAGGTGGCTTGTCAAGGTTTCCTGGTTAGGGAAGCTTTTGTCGATGTTCTGGTGGATGGAGCTGTATTTCTTCTCTCTGGAGTGTAATGAAATGTCCAGTAATGAGTTATGAGATGTCTATGGTTTTGGGGTGACTTTGGGCAGCCTGTATCTTGAAGCTCAGGGCTGTGTTCCTTTGTTGCTGGAGAATTTGCTTGTTATGTCTTTCCCTGGAACTTGTTGGCCCTTGTGTGGTGCTTGGTTTCAGTGTCGGTATGGAGGCGTTTGATGAGCTCCTGTCAATTAATGTTCCTTGGAGTCAGGAGTTCCCTGGAGTCAGGGATTGGACTTAAGCCTCCTACTTCCAGTTATCGGTCTTAATTTTACAGTAGTTTCAAAACTTCTCCTTCTATACAGCACCACTGATAAAACATCTACGTTAAAGATGAAAAGTTTCTCTACTGTGAGGGTCACTCAGAGAGGTTCACAGCGTTACATGGAGAAGAGAAGAGGGAGGAGGGAGTTAGAGGTGACCCAAATGAGATGAGGTGGAATCAATAGTGGAGAGAGTGGGCTAGCCAGTAGTCACTTCCTTATGTGCACTCCACAACTGGACCACTCAGAGATGTTCACGGAGTTATACAGGGAAGAGAAGAAGGAGGCAGGAGACAGAGGTGGCCAGAAGGATAAAAGGGGGAAATGAAAAGGCGGGAGACAGATCCAGCCAGTAATCAGTTCCTTAAGTGTTCTCCTCCGTCTGGAACACACAGAAATTCACAGAGTTGGGTAGAGTAGAGAGGGGTTAGGGAGGAGATACAGGTGACCTGGTGGAGAAAATGGAGAGTCCAAAGGGAGAGAGAGCAGTCAAGCCAGTAATCTCGTACACTAGTGAAAAATGGGTCCTGAAGATTGGGTTCTTAAAGGTACAAAATTGGTAACAAATACATAAAAACAAAAATTAGAAATTAGAGTAGAGTTTGGAATTTCAAAAATGCGATGTTAATGAAAAGGAGAAGGAAAAGAAAGAGAGAAAAAACGAACAAAGAAAAACAAACAAGGTCGTGAAAGTAATAAAGAAACTACAGGTACAAAATTGATAACTAATACCAAACAGCAAAAATTAAAAATCCAGAGTAGAGTTTGGAATTTCAAAAATACAACGTTAAAAAAAAAAAAAAAAAAAAAGAAGAAGAAGAAAAATAAAGAGAGAAAACAAACAAACCAACAAAAACAATGTCGCAAAAATTATAAAGAAAATACAGGTACAAAATTGATATCAAACACCAAAAAGCATAAATTAAAAATCTTGAGTAGAGTTTGGAATTGCAGATATACGATGTTATATAAAAGAAGAAGAGAAAGAAACAGAGGAAAAAAAAAAGTCACAGCAATTATGAAAAAAACTATAGGTACAAAATTGATAACATATATCAAAAGGCTAAAATTAAAAATCTAGAGTAGAGTTTGGAATTTCAAAAATGCAATGTTAAAGAAAAGAAGAAAAAGAAAAAAGAAAAAAAAAAAAAAAAAACCACGGTCAAAAAATTATAAAATATATATATGAAGTTTGCTGAAGAAGAAAAAAAAAAAATAGGGTCTTTTTTTTTTTTTTGCAAAGTAATAGTTATAAAAGTGAAAATTAAAGGACAATAGAGGACTTAAAAAAATTTTTTTTTTAATTAAAAAAAAAAGAAAGAAAGATTGATCGTAAAAATAGTAAAAATATATCTAGGTCTTTCTCTGGTTTTGTTGTGAGTATTGTGGGTTCAGTTCATTTTTGGCAGTTCCTTAGTCCGACTTATATTTCTCAAGATCTATAGGCCCCTTCCTATGTAATCCGTAGTAACCACAGGGTTTTAATCTATGGCCTGTAGCTTCCAAGGCGTTTCCCTCTGTTAGAGCTTCTTCTGTTTGCTGGTCTCTTCAGTGTCTGGTTCCCGCCCTGACACAAAGGGGACGGTGGAGGACCCTATTTTTTTTTTTTTTTTTTTTTTAATTTAGGCTCACTTGTTCAGCCGCGCTGTGGGGAGGGAGGGAGGGATGCTGCAAACAGATAACACTGGCGTGCGCTCGAAGTGCCTCGGCCACACTGGGTCTGCCCCCGCTCACGGCGCGTGTAACCTCCCTGCCCACACTGCTTGGGCTCTAGGTTGTTCCGCCGGGAACAATCAGAGGCCGGCCCTGGACTGAGCTCCCAGGTCCAAGCCGCTCAGGTTCAGGCACTCGGGTAGTCCTCAGAGGCGCAGACTCGGTTGGGCCTGCGTTTTGTGTTCTTCCCAGGTCGAGCAGCTCAGGCGATGAGGTGCTTGGCGGGCGCCAATGCTGCGACTTATCGCCTCCCCGCCACTCGGTTATCTGGGTGTAAAACCGGCGCACCTTCTCAGGCAGATGTTGACCGTCCAGACCCCCAAGAAGCTTTAGTTAGCAAAGAAGCCTGCTTACAGTTTTATAGATAGTGTCTCTCTGGGGCTGCGATTGCCCCCTTCCGGCTCTGGTTGCCCGTCACCGGAGGGGGAGGTCTGCAGCCGGCTATCTCTGTTCAGTCCTTTGTTCTGTGCGCGGGCCTGGCGGTGTCTTAGGTTAGGGCTGGCTTTTCGCGTGGTAGATATCCCACAGTCTGGTTTGCTAGCCCAAATTATTTCGCTCAGATAGCGCTCAGGACATTCAGCCCGATTCTTACTCTAAGGGACACAACCCGCGCCGCGCTTCCCTGCCCAGCCCCTGCGTGCTAATGCCGTGTGCAGGCGTCTGCGCTGCTTCTCCGCTGGGGGAGTTCCCGTAGGGCTCACAATCCGCGATTTTTAATTGTTTATTTTTTTTTTCCCCTCCCTTTTATGTTGCCCTCTGTGCTTCCAAAGCTCGGCACAGATTCGGCAGTGAGAGGGTTTCCTGGTGTTTGGAAACTTCTCTCTTTTTAAGACTCCCTTCCCGGGACGGAACTCCGTCCCTCCCTCTTTTGTCTCTTTTTTTGTCTTTTATATTTTTTCCTACCTCCTTTCGAAGAGTTGGGCTGCTTTTCTGGGTGCCTGATGTCCTCTGCCGGCATTCGGAAGTTGTTTTGTGGAATTTACTCGATGTTTAAATGCTCTTTTGATGAATTTGTGGGGGAGAAAGTGTTCTCCCCGTCCTACTCCTCCGCCATCTTGGCTCCTCCCCTCAGTATATTCTTATGTAAAGTCAAATATCCATGACTTAAGATAATATTTAGCATTTTATGAAATAAAGACTTCGTATTTCTATATACTCAATCTCTCACCCTAAAGTCATATTTTCAAACATTTTGGATACATCAGCCATCTTTAATGTACAAGCTTACAATTTTCCTTTGGATTTTATTTTATAATTTTGACATCATGTGATAAAGAAATGAATCAAAGAAAAATAAATATTTTATATCATTTATATCATTATGCTATTAAATTATATTAGTTATGTACTTAATGTATGTAACAATGTTGGTATTGCTCTCCATACATAAAAGTGAATTTAAAGGTTTTCTCTCATACAAGTGATGCTTGCTTCTTAATATACTTCATAAAATTATTGAAACAGTTGACTTGATTTTAAGTGAAGATTTTCAATGACATATTATTATAGTATTGATTTTGAGATTGTATCTATTTTAATTCACATATCATAACCTCAGCTTTGCTTTTGCTGACAGTTCTAATTAAAGATGTTCTTTACACCTCCCACTTTACCACACAACATGTACCTTCATGCATTATTTTGTTTCATTTTGTCCATGTTAATTATCCCTATCTGAAATAATTTTTGCTTACAAGTTACTTTCTATGTCCACTCACTATTATATACATTTTACAGTGGCATACATTTTACAATGGCAGAGATTTTTCTTGTTTATGTAATATCCTCAGTGTCTACAATATTGCCAAGTTCTTAAAATGTTCTTAAAGTATTTGAATGAGTAAATAAAATGATGAATGAATAAATGTTCTAAAAGTATCTAAAATAGTAGGCATGTATTGCATGTCTTTTATTACATTTCTTTTTACATCCATTTGTTAAATAAAAAAGAGAAAGAGTCATGTTTTCTGTTCTTTTTCTCCATTTTTTTTTTTTTCCTGACTAATGTTGAGAAGTCGAGGGTGGAAAAGAATCAGAACTGTGGGATTGTAAAAATAATTGTTCAACATGGTTTGTTTAAATGATCATAACCAAACTCTAATTCATGTCACAATGGGAATAATTCTTGTTTTAAGAAATGGATTAGAAAAACCTCAAGCTTCAGTTCTTAAAATTTTGCATGTAAGTAGATAAGTAGGTTTAAGAAAAGGTCATTGAAATTACAACCATTTATTAAATAAAAAATGATCTGTAGCCAAAGCCCCAAAGTTTTTTATCTTGATGAGCAGAGTAGGAACAGCTAAATCTGGTTCAAATCAGCTTTAGGTAAATGATTATTAGATCCCATCAGCCAGTGATTTTGCTTTCTCTCATCCTCTGCTAAGAAAAAAACAAATTAACAAAACTTTCCAGTGCCACACTCTACTTCTCTCAATATGAGATACATTTTTATAAAAAATCATGTTAATTGAAAGTAATAGTCTTTGCTGCTCCTGCTGCTGCTGCTGAAGTCGCTTCAGTCGTGTCCTACCCTGTACTACCCCATAGACGGCAGCCCACCTGGCTCCACCATCCAAGGGATTTTCCAGGCAAGAACACTGGAGTGGGTTGCCATTTCCCTCTCCAATACATGAAAGTGAAAAGTGAAAGTGAAGTCACTCAGCAGTGCCAGACCCTTTGCAACCCCATGGACTGCAGCCCACCAGGCTCCTCCATCCATGGGACTCTCCAGGCAAGAGTACTGGAGTGGGGTGCCATTGCCTTCTCCTTAAAGACTACAGATGAGCTTAATTACTCAAGAACCAGTTTGAATGTGTTCAATCAAATAGTCTGAACAATCTTAGTTCAATCAAGCAGCAAAAAATTTTCCCAAACCACAGATAGGTGCTGGATACTGTTTTAATTTTAGCTAATTAAAAATGTTTGATCTATAATGGTGGATCTCAGTGGGGGATCATTAAAAGAAAATAATCCATGCAAGTTTCAGGTTAACACCTAGTCTATAGAGTTTGTATCTGATTTAATCAAGTGCTTAACATTATTTGTTGACATATCTAATAAAGCTATTATTTAAAATTTAAATGTGATAGGTATACAATTTTATGTTAGTTTCAGATATACTAAGATATGCAGCATTTTTTGACTTCCCAGGTGGTGCTAATGGTAAAGAACCCATCTGCCAGTGCAGGAAATGGAAAAGTCATGGGTTTGATCCTTGGGTCAGGAAGATCCCCTGGAAGAGGGCATGGCAACCCGCTCCAGTATTCTTCCCTGGAGAATCCCCATGGATGGAGGAGCCTGGTGGGCTACAGTCCATTGAGTCACAAAAAGCTGGATAACTGAAGCGACTTAGCATGCATTCATGCATACAGCACATTTTATGTGTCTCTTGGCCATCTGTATGTCATCTTTGAAAAATTTCTGTTTAGATCTTCTACCCAGTTTTTGAGCAGGTTGCATTTTTTTTTTTTTTTTGATGTTGAGTTGTATGAGCTCTTTGTATATTAACCATATATATATATATATATATATATATATATATGTATATATCCTTTGTAAATATTTTCTTCCATTCAGTAAGCTGCCTTTTTGTTTTGTTGATAGTTCCCTTTGCTCTGCAAAAGTTTTTCATTTGATGCAGTCCCATTTGTTTATTTTTGCTTTTGTTTCCTTTGCTTGAGAAGACAGATCCCAAAAATATTGCTAAGACGCAAGTCAAAGATTGCACTGCCTTGGTTTTCTACTAGGGTTTTATGGTTTCAGAGCCTACATTTAAGATTCTAATCAACTATAAGTTTATTTTTATATATACTGTAAAATAGTCTAGTTTGACTTACATTCCAGTCTTCCCAAAACCATTTATTGAAGAAGTATCTTTTCATTGTATGTTCTTTTTCTCCTTTGTTGTAGATTGTTGTAAGTCTTATCCAACTCTTTTGTGACTAATTGACCATATAAATGTCATACATTTGGGGGCTCTTTATTCTGTTTCATTGATGCATGTCTGTTTTTGTGCCAATACTATATTGTTTTGATTGCTGTAGCTTTGTAGTATAGCTTGAAATCAGGCAGTGGGACACCTTCAACTTTGTTCTTTTTCAAGATTGTTTTGGTTATTCTGTGTCTTTTGTACTTTCATATCTGCACAAATGGGTTCCTGGGAGAACCCATTTGTGCAGAACCCAGGTTTGATCCCTGGGTTGGGAAGATCCCCTGCAGAAGTGAATGGCAACCCACTCAGGTATTCTTGCCTGGAGAATTCCTGGCAGGCTACAGTCCATTGGGTAACAAAGAGTTGGACACAACTGAACAACTAACACACACATACAAATTTTATAATTATTTGTATGGATTAAAAATCCATTCATGAATACTGCAATAGCTTATCAAGTTAATTTACGTTATAAAATATTTACAAAAATGATCAGTATCCTTTAATAGATATAGTTTTACACATTAAGTAGTAGTTTAAATAGTTGATCTTTGTTAATATCCAAAATAATGAAAGCTGCTCAATGACTTCTCTGAATAATAATTTTTTGATTGTCAGCAGTGAATTTCTGCAAAATAAAATGCAACTTAAATATGTAATTTTCTAATGAAAGTGAAAGTGTTAGTTGCTCAGTTGTGTCCAACTCTGTGACCCCATGAACTATATCCTCTGCCCATGGGATTCTCCAGGCAAGAATACTGGAGTGGGTTGCCATTCCCTTCTCCAAGAGATCTTCCCAACCCAGGGATCAAACCTAGGCCTCCTACAATGGCAGGCAGATTCTTTACCATCTGAACCATCAGGGTCATATTTAGTATGTATCAGCTACATGCAAAATAGTTTATCTCAGTACCAGAGAGAAAATAGAAATCATTTAAGTCAAATATCAGTAAGCCAATTTGCCTTTTTCTAATTGAAACAAAATGATTTTCATATGTCTTCAACTTTGAGCCCATTTCCAATTTGGATACAACAGAAAAATAATTCTATTTCACATTTATCAATATATCTATTAATAGACACACAGTTACAAACACACTCACATTATCTTAACTCTCACTATTTGAAATCTTGCAGAGCAAACTAAGAAAACTAAAAGACTTGAATATCTTAAAAAGTATATATCTATATATTCCACTTATGTTTCAGATCAGATCAGTCGCTCAGTCGTGTCCGACTCTTTGCGAACCCATGAATCGCAGCACACCAGGACTTCTTGTCCATCACCAACTCCCGGAGTTCACTGAGACTCACGTCCATCCAGTCAGTGATGTCATCCAGCCATCTCATCCTCTGTCGTCCCCTTCTCCTCCTGCCCCCAATCCCTCCCAGCATCAGAGTCTTTTCCAATGAGTCAACTCTTCGCATGAGGTGGCCAAAGTACTGGAGTTTCAGCTTTAGCATCATTCCTTCAAGAGAAATCCCAGGGCTGATCTCTTTCAGAATGGACTGGTTGGATCTCCTTGCAATCCAAGGGACTCTCAAGAGTCTTCTCCAACACCACAGTTCAAAAGCATCAATTCTTTGGCACTCAGCTTTCTTCACAGTCCAACTCTCACATCCATACATGACCACAGGAAAAACCATAGCCTTGACTAGATGAACATGTATTGTGTATTTATTATATGCAATGATTTCTTTTATCTTCTTACAAATACCAAGATATCTATTCTCTATAATATTCTTATGATAAATTTATATTTATTATCCAGATTTTGCAAATAGGGAAAAGGAGAGCAACTGCCCAAGGTCACATATCTTGTAAATTAAAAGTGAACTTTTTAACTGAGAAAGCCAAGTTCTCAAACACATTCTTATACTGCCTCTCATATAAATTTTTTATTTCTTTTGTTCTCAAACTCATGCACAGTTTGTCTTAAAAGATGATTTTAAGGAATGTATTATTTGACAGAAAGTGATTCAAAGAACGTTTCTTCTGTTACTGATGTTTCCATAAGTGAGAATATATTTGAGATGGGCATTTTTAAAGCAATGTCTAACAAACCCAGTAAAGATTTTACTCATTCAAATGATTTGGCAATGAAAAATTTTATAAGTTTTGGGTAGATTTTCAACTGTGTGAAATGATATCATGAGAAAGACATTTAAAAAAACAATTATTGCCCACACAATAATTGATTCGAGAATAACTGTTGTTGCACATATAGTCTTGCAAGCCAATACAGCCATTATTTTTCTCCCTGAACTGCAAGATAACAGGGTCGCAACTGACCACCCACAAGTTTGATCAATCTAGCAAATACTTCCAGACTTTTCTGGGAGTTCATGACTTTTCATTAGCAAACCCCATTCTTAAATTCTTGTTTACCCAAATGGTTATTTTCATTTGATAGAATATTTAAAAGTAGTTTACAGTATTCACAATAGTGCACTGAATTTTAAGTGGATTTTAGCCATATTATAAAACTAGAAATGTTTATTAAAACCATATTTTTGAATTAAGTTCCTTCAAGGATTCAGATTGTATACAGTGTTATTGTGTAGGAAAGTACCATAATTCTCAAGAAGCGGTGCATTTTTCATTTAGACATGAGTTTCTATGACAAATTTACATTTTCATTTGATCATCTAGTAAATAACAACATAAAATTCTTCACAAATGCCAGAATTACAATTATATAATCCTCTGGGTACTCTTAATTTGGAGAAGCTTGTTTTGATCATTTGTAGGGATATATAATGCTTTGTGGTAATACTTTTTAAAATATTTAGTGTAGTCTTTCAATATTATAGACATTTTTGATGAATGTAATATATATATATACACATATATGTATTTAGTTGGTTCTGTCCCACATTTGCTTTTTATATTTCAGGCTAGAATATAAAAGCATCTATTGTTCTTTTTTTTGTTTTGTTTTGTTTTTTAATTTTATTTTATTTTTAAACTTTACAGTATTGTATTAGTTTTGCCAAATATCAAAATGAATCCACCACAGGTATACATGTGCTCCCCATCCTGAACCCTCCTCCCTCCTCCCTCCTCCCTCCCCATACCATCCCTCTGGGTCGTCCCAGTGCACTAGCCCCAAGCATCCAGTATCGTGCATCCAACCTGGACTGGCAACTCGTTTCATACATGATATTATACATGTTTCAATGCCATTCTCCTAAATCTTCCCACCCTCTCCCTCTCCAACAGAGTCCATAAGACTGTTCTATACATCAGTGTCTCTTTTGCTGTCTCGTACATAGGGTTATTGTTACCATCTTTCAAAATTCCATATATATGCGTTAGTATACTATATTGGTGTTTTTCTTTCTGGCTTACTTCACTCTGTGTAATAGGCTCCAGTTTCATCCACCTCATTAGAACTGATTCAAATGTATTCTTTTTAATGGCTGAGTAATACTCCATTGTATATATGTACCACAGCTTTCTTATCCATTCATCTGCTGATGGACATATAAAAGCATCTATTGTTCTAAAGATGAATTTGGATTTTGGAAATTCTAGAATTCAGCCGAATTCAATAATATATTTTTCTATTTCTAAATCTTCATCTACTTTGAAATATACTCTTAATTTTATAATTTAACATGAACTAGTGTGATCACAGTCCTCCTCTACCCTCTTTCTAAAGCACATCTTATAGTTGGATTAGCTAACACAGTAATCTTTTGGCTTCTTCCTTACTGTTTTTTCTCATCCCTTTGTTTTCTATAAAGCTGGATGTTGGCATCATTCAAGGCTCAATCATAGCCCTTACCATCTCATTCTCATGGATTGCTTTAATTATCACCTAAATATATAGAATCTGTCTTTATATAGACCTTCCCATGTACCTCTTCACTGAATTCTAACTCATAATCTGTCCCCTATTCTGCAGTGTGGTCTTCTTCCATTGTTTACTATCTTATTAAATAGTATCACTGTTGTTTGCACTGCAGGAACAGAATATAAATATCATTCTTGACACCCTTCAAAGTATAGCCCATTAATCCAATCCACCAAACATTTTATTGTAGTTTCTGCTATGACACTTTGCCCTACTTCTACTGCATAATTCAAAATCCCAGTTACAGTTATGTCTCTCTTGCATTCCTTTACCTTCAGTTGCTCTATTTGTACACACACTCTGTTTCTGCCTTGCAAATACATTCTCTGAATTTCTGCTAGAAAAATATCATCAAAATGTAAATGTGAGTATCCTTCTTTGCCTAAACTGCTCCAATTCATTTTTTCTGTCCTTTTGTTAAGGACAGACTTCTATAACATCTTCTAAGAGGTCTTCCTTGCTCTGTGTCCTACCTACCATTTTGGCTTCTCCCCTACTACAGTTCCTTTACTTCTTATCTCTTCAAATAAAGCAAAGTTAGAAGAGTCATACTTTCTGATTTTAAAACTTACTGTGTTTGTCTTAATCAAAATAGTGTGATGCTAGCATAAGGATAGTTATATAGAGAGTCCAGAAATAAACTATTTTAGTTACATGATACATATTCTTCCCGAGTACACAAAGACCATAGAATAAGCCTTAAAAAATTTAAGATGATTGAAATTCAAGTACCATTTTTTAGCCACAGTGGTATAAAAATAGAAATCAGTAACAGAAGGAAAATTGAAAAATGTACAAATATGTAGAAATTAAGCAACACATTCCTCAAAAACTAATGTGTTGAAGAAGAAATCAAAAGAGAAATCAGAAAGTATCTTAAGACAAATGAAAATGAAAACACAGGTCACCAAAACTTTGGAAAAGAGATTCTAAGAAGAAAGTTTATAGCAATAAATATCTACACTAAGGGAAAAAAAACTCAAGTAAACACTTTAATTTATACCTTAAGGAACTAGAAAAGACATACTAAGCATCAAAAAGAATAGTAAATCCTCAGAGTTATCATCATAAGGAAAAATTACATTTTTAAAATTCTGTATCTATGTGAGATGATAGATGTTTACTAAACTTACTGAGGTCATTATTTCGTGATATTTTTAAGCCATGTCATTACATTATGTACCTTAAACTTATCCAGTGCTGCGTATGTCAATTATGTATCAATAAAACTGGAAAACATAGAATAAATACTTAGGAATATATTTAACAAATGAACTGAAAGACCTATACACACAAAATTTTAAGACTGTTGAAAGAAATTAAAGAAGCCACAAATAAATAAAAATATGTTCTGTGTTCATAAATTAGAACAAGTAATATTGCTAAAATATCCATTCTCTCCAGAGATCTACAGACTTTTCACAAATAGCAAAAGGTCCTAAAAGTTATATGAAACCACAAGACTACAAACACCCAACATAATCTCGAGTAAGAAAAACAAAACTGGCGATATCACACTAACATATCTCAAAATATATTTTGAAAAATGTATTAATCAAAACAGTATGATGCTGGCATGCAAATAGACTCTCTCACCCGTGAAGCAGAATGGTGAGCCTAGAAATAAACACACACGTACATAGTCAAGTAATCTTTGACCAGGGTGCCAAGAATTCACAATAGAGAAAGAATAGTCTCTTCAATGAATAATGTTGGGAAAATCAGATAAACACATATAAAAATGAGTTAGATCCTCATATCATACAAATTCAACTCAAAATGGATTAAAGCCTAAACAGAAGACCTGAAGTTGTAAAATTCCTAGAAGAAAATATAGAGGATAAGCCCTTTGATGGTCTTCTAAATAATTTTTTGGATATGACACTAGAAACACAGGCAGCAAAAGTATCAATATACAAGTGGGACTATGTAAAACTAAAGAGCATCTGCACAGCTAAGGTAGCAACATGAAAAGGTGGACTACAGAGTGGGAGATATTATATGTATATATATTTTAAATATATAATTACATATTACTATATATAAAGTATCTATTTTGGATAATCCAAATATATGTATGTTTTGGTTGTCCTTTCTCTGTTGTGAATTCTTGGCACCATTGTCAAAGCTTACTTGAATATATATAACTCAGTTCTGGAGAAGACCATGGCAACCTACTCCAGTATTCTTGCCTGGAGAATCCCATGGAATGAGGAGTCTGGTGGACTATAGTTCATAGGGTTGCAAAGAGTTGGACACTACTGAAGCAACTGAGTGCACACCCATATAAATCAGTAGCTATTATACAAAATAATTAAAAATGGGCAAAGGAACTGAATAATTTCACCAAAGAAGACAAACAGATGCCCAACAGTTACATTAAAAGTTGTGCAACATCACTAATCATCAGGGAAATTCAAATCAATAACACAATGAGGTAGCACCTCACTCATGCTGAGGAGGTTGTGCTTAGTTACCCAGTTGTGCCTGACTCTGCAACCCCATGGACTGCAGCCCACCAGGCTCCTCTGTGCATGGGAATTCTCCAGGAAAGAATACTGGAGTGGGTTGTCATGCCCTCCTCTAAGGGATTGTCCCAACCCAGGGATCGAACCCAGGTCTCCTGCATTACAGGCAGATTCTTTACCGACTGAGCCACCAGGGAAGCCCAAGAATACTGGAGTGGGTAGCCTGTCCCTTCTCCAGGGGATCTTCCCAACCCAGGAATTGAACTGGGGTCTCCTGCATTGCAGGTGGATTCGTTACCAGCTGAGCTGCCATGTAAAACGCAAAATTGAAAGTGTTAGTTGCTCAGTCATGTATGGCTCTTTGCGACCCCCATGGACTGTGGCCCCACCAGGGTCCTCTGTCCGTAGAATTCTCCAGGCAACAATACTTGAGTGGGTAACCATTCCTTCTCCAGGGATCTTTCCAGCCCAGGGATTGAACCTGGGTCTCCCACATTGCAGGCAAATTTTTTACCATCTGATCCACCAGGGAGGGCCAAAGAAGGATGGCTATTATCAAAAAGACAAGAGATGACAATCACTAGCAAGAATATTCTCTTTTGTACACTGCTGATGGGATGGATGATAAATCTGTATGGCAATTATGGAAAATGGTATGGAGCTTCCTCAAAAATAGTACTACTACTATATGATGTAGCAACCCCCTTTCTGAGTATATATCCAAGAGATACTTGCAGTCCCATATTCATTGAAACATTGTTCACAGTAGTCAAGATATGGAAATCTTAGTGTCTGTTGAGGGATGAATGGGAAAATACATTATGAGATTACAGATATAGATATGGATATACACATATATTAGCATATATAAGTATAAATTATATGAAATATATTATGTTATATGTAGGTATATATATGTGAAAGTCAAGTGAAAGTCGCTCAGTCGTGTCTGACTTTTTGCAACCCCATGGACTATACAGTCCATGGAATTCTCCAGGCCAGAATACTGGAGTGGGTAGCCTTTCCCTTCTCCAGGGGATCTCCCCAACCCAGGGATCTAACCCAGGTCTCCCACATTGCAGGCAGATTCTTTACCAGCTGAGCCACCAGAGAAGCCTACATATATATGTATATATATACTGTTGATATTTGAACAACATGGCTTTGAATTGCATGGTAGACACAGAGAGACAAATACTGCATGATATGACTTATATGTGGAATCTTAAGTCGAACTCATAAAATCAGAGAGTAAAATGGTATTTACCAGGTGCTAGTGAATGTGGGAAATGGGAAGGTGTTTGTCAAAGAGTACAAGATTTCAGGTATAAAATGAATAAATTCTAGAGATCTAATGTATAGCAATTTTATTCATAATAGTAATAATGTATTGTATACTTAAAATTTGCTAAGAGAGTAAGCCTTAAGTGTCTTCACCTTTCTCTCTCACATACACAAATGGTAACTCTGTGAGATAATGGATATATTAGTTATCTTTATTGTGGTAACCATTACACACAGTATACTTATATCAAAACATTGGTACTGATGATCCTACATGCAGGGCAGCAAAGATGTAAAGAACAGACTTTTTGGACTCAGTGGGAGAAGGCGAGGTTGGGATGATTTGAGAGAATAACACTGAAACGTGTACATTACTGTATGTAAAATAGATGACCAGTGGAAGTTCCATGCATGAAGCGGGTCACCCAAAGCTGGTGCACTGGGAGAACCCAGAAGGGTAGGATGGCGATGGAGGTGGGAAGAGGGTTCAGGATTGGGGGGACACATGTATACTTGTGGCCAATTCACGTTCATGTATGGCAAAAAACATCACGATATTGTAAAGTAATTATCTTCCAATTAAAATAATTAAAAAACAGATTTTATACCTTAAATATATATAATTTTTTTTCCTGTTATACCTCAATAAAGCTGAGGGGAAATTAAGGAAAAAAACAAACAAAAAAATTTTGAAATGCATGCTTTTTAGAAGAAGTGTTAGAAATAATGGGGAGTTTTGGCTAATAGTAAATGATATTTGGTATGAAGTTCAAGAATCAGAATCCTACATACTTTAACTCACTGCTTCCTATGAGGTCCCTAAGGCAGCAACAGTAAACGGAAAACAAGAGTTGGATGACCAGATATCTCTTGTGAATGATGTGGCCTAAGCTGAAGGTCTTAGTAGGATTCTACTATCTAGTAAGCCTGAATCAAAATCTTACCATACTTCACCCTCAAACAGAGAGGTAAGGATGAGGCTGCAGCTGGATGTGAGTAGAGGCAAAGAGAGGACCATATGTCTGGCTTACCCTTATGAATTCAAGAACCACATTGGATGTTTTAGTACCTCTAGTGATCCCACTCACTGGTAAAGGTAGACTCCTTCCTCTTAGGGTAGAACAACAGGGAGGTTTAAAATGGGAATAGAGTCTTCTTCCTTTCTAAAATGAACACGTATCCTCATTTTACAGTGCCATGCTTGGGGACATCTGGGCCACATAAACATGCATATTATTTACTTGTATGTTTTATTTTCTTGTATTGCTTTGTTTTATTCATGTTCACACCCTTTAATTTAGAAACTGTAAAAAATGTGATTAGCAGATTGTGTTTTAAAAGAGTCCTGAATTCAAATCCTAATTCTTCCTATAGTTTCTGTGTACCTGGCCATGATCCAAACCTCTAAAAGCCACAGTTTCCTCATCAGTAAAACACTGCTAATTCATAGTATAATTCTAATGTCATGATGATTAGCTGTTATGGTATAAGGTGCTTAGAATGTTTGGTACAGGAGTACTCGTATGTTTACCAAATATTCAGAGAGAAATAAAATGAATTTCATTTACATCAAAAACTAACTTCCCACTGTTAAGACTGACATATAAATAGGTCTAATGCAAGGTGGAGGCTGCCAAATGCTGCAAAAGTTTTAAAACTATGGGCTGCTGCTGCTGCTAAGTTGCCTCAGTCGTGTCCGACTCTATGCGACCCCATAGACATCAGCCCACCAGGCTACCCCATCCCTGGGCTTCTCCAGGCAAGAACACTGGAGTGGATTGCCATTGCCTTCTCCAATGCATGAAACTGAAAAGTGAAAATGAAGTCACTCAGTCGTGTCCGACTCTTAGCGACCCCATGGACTGCAGCCCACCAGGCTCCTCCATCCATGGGATTTTCCAGGCAAGAGTACTGGAGTGGGGTTCCATTGCCTTCTCCGAAACTATGGGCAAAGGAGAGCAATTCTTAAAAGGGAGGAAGTGGAGAAGCTGCAAATAAATTATTTGGGTGAAGGGGAAGATGCATGGGGCAAAAGAGGGTGATAGGCTGGAAAATTAGTTTGCAAGAAAATCTAAAATTATACAAGGAATTTGTATGCTCTGGGTATGGTAAGTGGCAGTCTCAGGGAACAAGTTTCTTCGCTTTCATTTTAAAATCATAGCCAATCTAATGGATACCAATTTAATTCTAGTATTAAACTGTTAGGAAAATCTAAGACTATAGTTTCATCTACCTGTGTGTATATAATAGTACACACTACGCCTATAAACAGGGCTGTTCCAGGAACAGATAGCATCATGAGCCATAAAAAAGAAAATATAATAGAGAAAATAATTTATTGTGATGATTTTCTTTAACAGTAGGAAGATATGCATGATTGTATATTATTGTGATGTTTTTAAATAGAAGTTTCAGTCAAGATAGGTAAGCAGAGTTAAGAAGAGGATTAAGTGTTGTCACTGATAATCAATGTGATGTTATTTTCATGGTATCTCCATTATTATTGCCATATTCAGTGCTGGCACACTCTAAAGGCCAGTGAGGGAAGAATGTATGAAGGTGGTGAAGTCTGATCCCAACTGATTTATATTCCAGCTCTAGAAGTCAGTTAGGTCCAACCAGATTGCAGATAAACATCTGAACTTGTGAACCTGGCTTAAATTAATCAAATATTCTAAATTGTAAATGTAAGACAGATGCTTACTTTATGACTAGGCCAGATACTTACTGAATTATATTCCCATACTTCCTAATGTATTTGATAACTGAACACTAATTTTTTTCTCAAATTCAAGGATATATAGCATGTCTAATGATTATGAATCAGTCTTAACAGAGCCAATGTAAATAATGTAGATTTTTTAGTGAAAAGTAATGCTTTTCATCTAATGATCCCTATATACTGAAATAAAAAAAGTTTTCCCCACTTACACTTTATGTTCAGCTAAGAAAAGTGGTAATGAAGAAAACAATAAACAGAACATTTAAATGTGTCCAGCTCATACTTGCTAATAGGCCAGATAGAAGCAGGTCAGCCATCTAAATGTTCCACAGTATTACCAGAATGTGTTTTTTTGACTGATTCATGCAGTCATTTTCAGAGTTTAGGTTGAAAAATCCTGTGGCATTTTTTTTATGGCACATGGCCATTTATGGTATCTACTCTTCATGCAGGCTCAAGAACAAGACATGTGTTAAACAACATCAGACTACCTCCTTTTCTGGCCCAATTCTCACTTAGTATAGGACACAGGTACTTCTGTGGGCATGTATTCTTTTGGGAACTGTGTAGGGATTAATCACAGGGGGAAAATGATGGAAATTATATCCAATGCTTTTTCTACTGTGTTTTTAGAGATTAAAAGTTACCATTATAGTCATTGTGGAAAATGCACATTCCTTTTGTTTTCCTAGCATAATGGATAGGGCAACACTTCTCATCACCTTTACACAGTTGTATATATTGGGGGTCTTGCTCACCTAATTTTTTGTGTATACAAATGAAGATGGTATTCATGCCACAAAATGGGATGTATTCTATATAGTGTATTATAAGTAGAGAGAAATTGTTTTAAAAACTAAGAAAAGCCATTTATAGAATTGCTAAAAACAAGTAGTCTAAATATTTCTGTTCATTTAATTTGCTAAGTGAGCTTTACTTAAGTAATCCCATATCTATTTTTTTTTTAATTTCACGTTGCATTTCGTTTTCTAGTTGCATTAAATTTGTGAGTAAGCAATTGTGAAAATACTCCATGATTATTACAACTGATGGTCAGTAGTATGGAAGGAAAATCTCTAGACTGCACATTTGAGTGCCATTATTTCATGCATGCATTCTTTCAAAATCAAGTTTGCTTGTTGTACTTTGTACCATACGTGGTTGATTCAGAGGAAAAAAAAATTCTCATTGTCTTCAAGAAGCACACTGTCAGGCTAGAGATGGGCAATTGAATACATTAAACAGCTAAACAATTATTAATACCAAGCATGTTAAATATAAACTCTAACATGGAAGAGGGTTGGAGAAACCATTGAGAGGTTCGCACTCAACTGAGGTCTAAAAATGAGAAGCAGTTACCTTGTATAGATCTCTAAAGTTTAAATTGTGACACCACTTTATGGTCTCAAACCTGGCTGCTTAAAGCATCTCTTGAGGAGCTTCTAAAAACAAAACACAAAACAACAGCAACAAAAAAAAAAAACAAAATCAAACATTGGTGATCCCCCACTCCTCCTGCACAAGATTCTGACTCTTCAGGGTAGGGTGGTCCCAGATAATGGAAATTCAAATTTCTCCAGATGAATATAATTTGTACTGAAGGTTTGAGAACCACTGTCTGTCAAATCAAAATAGAACAAAATAGCTTTTAATCTCATTTTTGTGCTTCTTTTAACTTATTTTAGAATTGGTAACATAAAATAATTAAAGTATTTTAGGACCCTGAAGCCTATCTATGTTGATTGTAAGAACTTAATTTGTCATCAAAATTACTTAGCTGTATTACTTTTTTCCGCAGTCTCTTGTCAGGCTGGATTTATGTAGAAACTTAGGACTAGATCTTATGTCAACCTCTAGGAAATAATGCTTGGATAGGAACCAATAAGATAATTCTGCTATTTGGGAATATAGTACTTGTATAGTTGGTTTTGTTCCTTCAATTGTAATGGTAATTTTTCATAAGTTTCTTAATTTTTTTTCCCAAGCTAACCCAAAAATAGAATTTTATTTTAAATGCTTCATGATTGAAACAATTTGCAGAAAACATGTGCCTTGTTAAGCCAACACCCAGGGAATGCTTCATGCAGACAGTTTCTACAACCATATAAATAGTGAGATGCTTAATACTAATAATATACTTATGTATTTCTATTTCTCTCAGCTTAGAAGTAAAACAGAAATGTAATCTAGCCCAAGTAGTTCTCCATCTTTCACAGTTTACTTCTTCCAAGTATTCTTTCAAATAATAAAGTTTCCAAATTATTACAAATAGAGTAGTATTTCATATACATCACTTTAGAAATTAATATGTGTTCAAAATTTTTTATTTGGAATTTAGAAATATTACCATTTTATTTCATTAAAAATGTCCATAAAGCTTCATTTATTCTATGATTTATAGTAAAGACAACTTGATATAACTTGAGTAAAGACAACTTGATTTAACTTGTAATATAGGAGCAAGAGGGGACTTTGATTTAAAATAAGTGATCTTTTCTGTACCATCAACTTTAAATCCTTCAGTGAAATAAGGTGGTGAAATAAGTATTTAAAATTAACGTACACACATCTATAATGACAGTTATATTTATGTAGTGAAGTGAAAGTCGCTCAGTCGTGTCGGATTCTCCAGGGCAGAATTCTGGATCCCTTCTCCAGGGGATTTTCCCAACCCAGGGACCGAACCCAGGTCTCCCGCATTGTGGACAGATTCTTTACCAGCTGAGCCACAAGGGGAGCCCAAGAATACTGGAGTAGGTAGACTATCCCATCTCCAGGGAATCTTCTTATCCCAGGAATTGAACTGGGGTCTCCTGCATTGCAGGTGGTTTCTTTACCAACTGAACTATCAGGGAAGCCCCTATACATATAAATATAAAAGTAAATTTACATATAGACTATATACATATATGTTATTGAAGAGTGAGTGAGTAAAAGTCGCTCAGTCGTGTCTGACTCTGTGACCCATGGACGCTGGAGAGTCCATGGAATTCTCCAAGCCAGAAAACTGGACTGGGTAGCCTTTCCCTTCTCTAGGGGATCTTCCCAACCCAGGAACTGAACCCAGGTCTTCTGCATTGCAGGCAGATTCTTTACCAGCTGAGCCACAAAGGAAGCCCATTATTGAAAAGGGTTTGTAGTAATTCTGACTTTCTGAAGTTGCATGGTGTTGAGATGAAGTCTTTGAGGAAGATAATTTTATCATAAAGACGAATACAGCTTTGCAATAGGAAAAAGGCTTAGTGATAAGCTTTATTCTAAGAGAGATTATTTCAGTAATCCTATTTTTAGTAGGGCTATTGATAACAGTGACAATGGCATTCTGAAACCTGAGACACTATAATGCAAAAGGAATGCACAAACCTCCTCACACCTATTGAATACTTCAATTCATTTTACTAAATTCTGAGTCTTTCAGATTTTGAAAAAAAATACACTATTCATTATTATTATTACTGATATATTTCTACTTTCTATACCCAAGTATTAAAATTTTCCAATTCCTTTTTTCTCTGATTCATACTTTGCTTTTTATTTCATAAGATTCTTATTGTCTATCTCCACAATACTAGGTTCTGTGTAATTGTAACACACACACATGATATCTTGAACTCCAGCCCTTCTTCCTGTTGAAAAGATTTCTTTATTGGATTGAGGAACAACTACCTTCCTCAAACATTTCAATCTCCTTGTAACCCCTTATATCAGAATTATCTCACATCTCTTATTGCAGAACAATAGTCACATTACATGAATCTCAGATTATCTAACAAACACTTGTGCCTTTACTTTCTGGGCAGTGTGGTTAGACGTGAATGGAGTTTGGAATGACACAGGTTTTAGGGAAATTTATCTGGATTTCTCCTGGCTTCAAAATGGTGAGTAGATGAAAGTGAGTTGCTCAGTCATGTCCATCTCTTTACAACCCTGCAGACTGTAGCTTGCCAGGCTCCTCTGTCCATGGAATTCTCCAGGCAAGAATACTGGACTGGGTAACCATTCCCTTCTCCAGGGGATCTTCCCAACCCAGGGATCAAACCCAGCTCCCCTGCATTGCAGACAGATTCTTTACCATTTGAGCCACTGGAAAGCATACATAATTCAAATTTTACCGGCTGGTTCCTTCATATTTAAATCCTGTAATCTCTAAGAATACCCTGGAGTATGTACTATGTGTTTTTAATACTTCCCTCCACTAGCCTGTCCCGACAGCCCAAGGTGTGTATTTACTGATGTCACACTTGTTTGCAAGATACAGAGGCCTCTGTTTCACCAGATCTCTCCTTGATCCCACACATTGCCAGGGCTGGTGACCCAAAGAGCAGATTCACTTCCTTTACTTTGCTCTTTGTTAGAAGAGTTTCAAAAAAGTCTTGTGATGATTTACCAAAAGTTATCTGTAATCCTGTTTACTCTTGCTCTCTGCATACTTATAAACAGTTATCTCTTTTTGTGCTCAAAAATAGCACAGTTGCAGACTCACAGATACAGAGAACAAATGAGTGGTTACCAGTAGAAGGTGGTGGGGGAAGATAAACGGGTAGAGAAGTGGGAAATCCGAATTATTGAGTAGAAGATATGCTACAAGGGTATATTGTACAACATGGGGAATATAGCTACTATTTTGTAATAACTGTAAATGGAGTTAACCTTTCAAAATTTTATTTTAAAAAGTAGCATAGTTGGGATGAGAAATTATATGGTCACTTAGTTAATCAAGTCTTTCTGCCTCATAACCTCCCTCTTTCTTTCAAACTACAAACCCCTTCTGCCCACACCAAAAAAAAGAAAGAAACAAACAAAAAACACTTCTCTTGTAGTCCTGAAAAGGGAATTCAAATATTAAAGACCAAAGACAAAGAGGCTGGGAAAGAAGTTTCAGGTACAGCAACACTAGCCCACCTTTGGAAAAAAAACTATCCTTTCTTCCTGGGTTTTTCATATATTATTTCATTTAGATTTATTCCTTCTAAGATGGTTCTTCAAAGTCATATGGAAAGAGACTTCTGGAAAGTCTAGGTTCTCAGCAATTCTCTTGGTGTGGGTAAATTATATTTGAGCTGAAACACTGTCCCCTATTTCTAAACACCAAACAGTCACCCCTCTATATATCCAAGTTTGTCATCTAAACTCTTACCAGCACTCCAGCCCATGCACTCTCATTCCCACACTGTGCTATTTTAACTATTTATTTCTTTTAACTTCCATATGGCACCTCTTCCTAAGCCAAATTAATCTGCTTAATACCCTACAATCTTTATTTTATTTTTCCAATTACAGTACCCCTTGCATAATACCATTCCCTTTAGGGTAAAAAATATTTCCCTCTAAATTGCATCAGCAGAGAAGGCAATGGCACCCCACTCCAGTACTCTTGCCTGGCAAATCCCATGGGCGGAGGAGCCTGGTAGGCTGCAGTCCATTGGGTCGCTAAGAGTCAGACACGACTGAGCGACTTCACTTTCAGTTTCCACTTTCATGCATTGGAGAAGGAAATGGCATCCCACTCCAGTGTTCTTGCCTGGAGAATCCCAGGGACAGGGGAGCCTGGTGGGCTGCCATCTATGGGGTTGCACAGAGTCGGACACGACTGAAGTGACTTAGCAGCAGCAGCAAATTGCATCAGTATATGTCTATCAATTCACCTGACATCTAAGGAGTGCCCAGAATGTCCCAAGTACAGGGCTGGATGGTATTTCTCAACTCCTTAACAGTCGTACCTCACATATTTTCAGAGCAGTGTAATCTAGTGCTTTTGTTACACTTGACAATGGCCCCAACTCCAGCTTCCTGACTTATGTATCAATTTCATATAAGTTGACATAAATATTGACTAGCAATTATTTCAATTTTCTCATCTTTTCTCATATCACTTTAAATTATGACAAATATAATATATACAAATAATTTATATTAAATCATACTGCCTAGTTGCTTCCAGATGGGACTAGTGGTAAAAATATGCTTACCTGTGCAAGGAGTTGCAGGAGACAAGGGTTTGATCCAGGGGTCAGGAAGAAATGCCCCCCTGGAGAAAGAAATGGCAACCCACTCCAGTCTTCTTGCCTGGAAAATCTCATGAACAGAGAAGCCTGAAGGGCTACAGTCCATGGGGTCGCAAAAGAATGTGACCAACTGAGCAACTGAGCACACACACACACTGCATAGTACAGTGTTCCTCTGAAATCCTGTACACAGCTATTAAGGGCAATATTTCATATTGCATCTATTTCAGGTTAGTTTGATTATATTCTTTGCAGCCAAAGATGGAGAAGCTCTATACAGTCAGCAAAAAAAGACTGGAGCTGACTGTGGCTAAGATCATGAACTCCTTATTGGCAAATTCAGACTTAAAGAAGGTAAGGAAAACCACTAGACCATTCAGGTATGACCTAAATCAAATCCCTTATGATTATACAGTGAAAGTAACAAATAGATTCAAGGTATTAGATTTGATGTTTTTCTGGAACTCTCTTGCCTTTTCCATGATCCAGCGGATGTTGGTAATTTGATCTCTGGTTCCTCTGCCTTTTCTAAAACCAGCTTGAACATCTGGAAGTTCCCAGTTCACGTATTGCTGAAGCCTGGCTTGGAGAATTTTGAGCATTACTTAACTAGCGTGTGAGATGAGTGCAATTGTGCGGTAGTTTGAGCATTCTTTGGCATTGCCTTTCTTTGGGATTGGAATGAAAACTGACCTTTTCCAGTCCTGTGGCCACTGCTGAGTTTTCCAAATTTGCTGGCATATTGAGTGCAGCACTTTCACAGCATCACATTTCAGGATTTGGAACAGCTCAACTGGAATTCCATCACCTCCACTAGCTTTGTTCGTAGTGATGCTTTCTAAGGCCCACTTGACTTCACATTGCAGGATGTCTGGCTCTAGGTCAGTGATCACACCATCGTGATTATCTGGGTCATGAAGATCTTTTTTGTATGCAGGTCAGGAAGCAACAGTTAGAACTGGACATGGAACAACAGACTGGTTCCAAATAGGAAAAGGAGTTCATCAAGGCTGTATATTGTCACCCTGCTTATTTAACTTCTATGCAGAGTACATCATGAGAAATGCTGGACTGGAAGAAACACAAGCTGGAATCAAGATTGCCGGGAGAAATCTCAATAACCTCAGATATGCAGATGACACCACCCTTATGGCAGAAAGTGAAGAGGAACTAAAAAGCCTCTTGATTAAAGTGAAAGTGGAGAGTGAAAAACTTGGCTTCAAGCTCAACATTCAGAAAACAAAGATCATGGCATCCGGTCCCATCACTTCATGGGAAATAGATGGGGAAACAGTGTCAGACTTTATTTTTCTGAGCTCCAAAATCACTGCAGATGGTGACTGCAGCCATGAAATTAAAAGATGCTTACTCCTTGGAAGGAAAGTTATGACCAACCTAGATAGCATATTGAAAAGCAGAGACATTACTTTGCCAACAAAGGTTCTTCTAGTCAAGGCTATGGTTTTTCCTGTGGTCATGTATGGATGTGAGAGTTGGACTGTGAAGAAGGCTGAGCGCCGAAGAATTGATGCTTTTGAACTGTGGTGTTGGAGAAGACTCTTGAGAGTCCCTTGGACTGCAAGGAGATCCAACCAGTCCATTCTGAAGGAGATCAGCCCTGGGATTTCTTTGGAAGGAATGATACTGAAGCTGAAACTCCAGTACTTTGGCCACCTCATGCGAAGGGTTGACTCATTGGAAAAGACTCTGATGCTGGGAGGGATTGGGGGCAGGAGGAGAAGGGGATGACAGAGGATGAGATGGCTGGATGGCATCACTGACCTGATGGACATGAGTCTGCGTGAACTCCGGGAGTTGGTGATGGACAGGGAGGCCTGGCGTGCTGCAATTCATGGGGTTGCAAAGAGTCGGACACAACTGAGGGACTGATCTGATCTGATCTGATTAGATTTGATAGAGTGCCTGAAGAGCTACGGATGGAGGTTCATGACATTGAACAGGACGTAGGGATCAAGACGATCTCCAAGAAAAAGAAATGCAAAAAGGCAAAATGGTTGTCTGATGAGGCCTTAAAAATAGCTGTGAAAAGAAGAGAAGCTAAAGGCAAAGGAGAAAAGGACAGATATACCTATTTGAATGCAGAGTTGTAAAGAATAGCAAGAAGAGATGTAAAAGCTTTTCCTCAGTGATCAGTACAAAGAAATAGAGGAAAATAATAGAATGGGACAGACTAGAGATCCCTTCAAGAAAATTAGAGATACCAAGGGAATATTTCATGCAAAGTTGGGCACAATAAAGGACAAATGGTATGGACTTAACAGAAGCAGAAGATATTAAGAAGAGGTAGAAGGAACACAGAAGAACTATATAAAAACAGATCTTGATCCAGATAACCACGATTGTGTGATCACTCACCTACAGCCAGACATCCTGGAATGTGAAGTCAAGTGGGCCTTAGGAAACATCACTACGAACAAAGCTAGTGGAGGTGATGGAATTCCAGTTGAGCTATTTCAAATCCTAAAATGTGATGCTGTGAAAGAGCTGCATTCAATATGCCAGCAAGTCTGGAAAGCTCAGCAGTGGCCACAGGACTGGAAAAGGTCAGTTTTCATTCCAATCCAAAAGAAAGTCATTGCCAAAGAATCTTCAAACTAGCGCAAAATTGCACTCATCACACACGCTAGCAAAATAATGCTCAAACTTTTCCAAGCCAGGCTTCAACCGTACGTGAACTGTGAACTTCCAGATGTTCAAGCTGGTTGTAGATAAGGTAGAGGAACCAGAGCTAAAAATGCCAGCATCTGCTAAATCATCAAAAAAGCAAAAGAGTTCCAGAAAAACATCTACTTCTGCTTTATTGATTACGCCAAAGCCTTTGACTGTGTGGATCACAACAAACTGTGGAAAATTCATAAAGAGATGTGAATACCAGGCCACCTACCTGCCTCCTGAGAAATCTGTATGCAGATGAAGAACTGGACAGCTAGAACTGGACACGGAACAACAGACTTGTTCCAAATCGGTAAAGGAGTACGTCAAGACTGTGTATTTTCACCCTGTTTATTTAACTTATATGCAGAATACATCATGTGAAATGCCAAACTGGATGAAACACAAGCTGAAATCAAGATTGCCGGGAGAAATATCAATAACCTCAGATATGCAGACGACACCACCCTTATAGCAGAAAGTGTAGAAGAACTAAAGAGCCTCTTGATGAAGGTGAAAGATGAGAGTGAATATGTTGGCTTAAAGCTCAACATTTAGAAAACTAAGATCATGGCATCTGGTCCCATCACTTCATGGCAAGTAGATGGGGAAACAGTGGAAACAGTGGCTGACTTTATTTTTCTGGGCTCCAAAATCACTGCAGATGGTGACTGAGGCCATGGAATTAAAAGATGCTTGCTCCTTGGAAGAAAAGCTATGACCAACCTAGACAGCATATTAAAAAGCAGAAATATTACTTTGCCAACAAAGGTCCATCTAGTCAAAGCAATGGTTTTTCCAGTAGTCATGTATAGATGTTAGAGTTGGACTATAAAGAAAGCTGAGCACCAAAGAATTGATGCTTTTGAACTGTGGTGTTGGAGAAGACTCTTGAGAATCCCTTGGACTGCATGGAGATCCAACCAGTCCATCCTAAAGGAAATCGGTTCTGAACATTCATTGGAAGGACTGATGCTGAAGCTGAAACTCTAATACTTTGGCCACCTGATGCGAAGAACTGACTCATTCGAAAAGACCGTGATGCTGGGAAATATTGAAGGTAGGAGAACAAGCGGATGACAGAGCATGAGATGGTTGCATGGCATCAGTGATGCGATGGTCATGAGTTTGAGTAGGCTCCAGGTGCTGGTTATGGACAGCAAAACCTGATGTGCTGCAGTCCATGGGTTCACAAAGAGTCAGATACAACTGAGTGACTGAACTGAACTGAATAGGTTAGTTAATAGACATATATGCCCCTTCCATCCACCATCAATCTAGTCAGTGCATTTTGCTAAAAGAGCACAAATTAATGATTGATGCAAGGCTGAGTTTCTTGTTTCTTCTTTCTAGTTTCTTGTAGTGCTAGAAAGTAAGAAAACAGTCAAATAAACAAAATGCAACACACACACAATACATATGTGATGAGTGTATAAAAGAGTCAAATAAAATAGCTCCCAGTAGCATAAGCCAAAAAAGTTTGACCAACAAAGTAGTATTAGACTAAATCCCAAGTCTTCCTGGTGGCTGAAGGGTAAAGAATCCATCTGCAATGCAGAAAACACAGATTTAATCCCTGGGTCTAAAAGATCCCCTCGAGAAGGAAATGGCAATCCATTCCAGTGTTCTTGTCTGGGGCATTCCATGGACAGAGGAGCCTGGTGGGCGAGAGTCCATGGGGTTATAAACAGTCGGACACGACTGAGCAACTAAGCAACAACATGAATCCAAATTGATGTGAATGAATGAATACATAAATAAATAAATATGAATAGATAAAATGTCTGAAGAAGAACAATTTCAAATAATTTGTGTAGTGTGAAAAGAAAATCAAATTGGAATTAGTGTTGCTAAGATGTTTCTCTAAAATGAAGCCAGGATGTCATTGAGGAAACATGACTTATGCATGTCTCATCCCGGACGGAATCTGACCTTTCAACCACTCATTGTCCTAAAAAAAAAAAAGACATTCAGAACATTTGCCAGAAAATCAAGATTTCTATCAGACCCTTACCCTAAACTAACTTATGAATCCTTAAGGAAAAACTGTCCTTACTTGCATCAGAGTTAATCACAATTCTCACCTAGCAACTTTATCAGTCTTGTAGCTTTTTGTCTTTATAAGCCCCTGACTCTTTCACTTCTCTGGAACACTCTAAGTTTTACCCTCTTTGCAGCCTTGATACTAATTATTATTTGACAATATATAGTACTCCCTTTGTGTTAAGGTTCTCCAGAGAAATAGCCCACTAAATTGTGTGTAAATGCATACAGATTGAGAGATTTGTTTTAAGGTATTGCCTTATGCAATCGTACAGGCTCAGTAATTCAGAAATCTTCAGGGTAGGCTAACAGGCTGGACACTAAGGGAGGAGTTACAGTTTCAGTCCAAAGACTGCTGACAGGATTCCTTTTATCTCAGCAGAAGGCAGTCTTTTCTATTAAGACCTTCAACTAATTGGATGAGACCCACTCACTTTATGGAAGGTAATCTGCTTTACTCAGTCCACCAGTTAAAATGCAAACCTCATCCAAAATCTCTCTTCACCAAAACATCCAGAACAAGGTTTGACCAAATACCTGGGTACCATGGCCCAGCATAGTTGACACGTTAAATGAACAATGATACCCCTCCAGAGATTGAGGATAACTCCCCTCCCCTTAAATGTGGGGTGTCTATGAATTCCTTCAGTGCGTACAGTTTAGAAAGAGGGGCAGAAGAATAACTTTGCAGTGGAAATGCCTGAATAGCTATGTGTTAGGTGATCAAGATCAACATCAGCAAAGATAAACCATACTTATGTGTGTACCCTCAATATGATGGGATTTTAGCAGTTACCTCTGTGATCTTCTCCAGTACTCAAAATGCCAGTCTAATTATGAGAAAAACAGCAGAAAGACTCCAATTGATGAGCAATAAACAAAATACTTAATCAGTACTCCTCAAAACTACCAAGGTCATCAGATCAGATCAGTCGCTCAGTCATGTCCGACACTTTGCAACTCCATGAATCGCAGCACGCAGGCCTCCCTGTCCATCACCAACTCCCGGAGTTCACTCAGACTCAGGACCGTCAAGTCAGTGATCCCATCCAGCCATCTCATCCTCTGTCATCCCCTTCTCCTCCTGCCCCCAATCCCTCCCAGCATCAGAGTCTTTTCCAATGAGTCAACTCTTCGCATGAGGTGGCCAAAGTACTGGAGTTTCAGCTTTAGTATCATTCCTTCCAAAGAAATCCCAGGGCTGATCTCCTTCAGAATGGACTGGTCAGATCTCCTTGCAGTCCAAGGGACTCTCAAGAGTCTTCTCCAACACCACAGTTCAAAAGCATCAATTCTTCAGTGCTCAGCCTTCTTCACAGTCCGACTCTCACATCCATACATGACCACAGGGAAAACCATAGCCTTGACTAGAAGAACCTTTGTTGGCAAAGTAATGTCTCTGCTTTTGAATATGCTATCTAGGTTAGTCATAACTTTCCTTCCAAGGAGTAAGCATCTTTTAATTTCATGGCTGCAGTCACCATCTGTAGTGATTTTGGAGCTCAGAAAAATAAAGTCTGACACTGTTTCCACTGTTTCCCCATCTATTTCCCATGAAGTGGTGGGACCAGATGCCATGATCTTTGTTTTCTGAATGTTGTGCTTGAAGCCAAGTTTTTCACTCTCCACTTTCACTTTCATCAAGAGGCTTTTGAGTTCCTCTTCACTTTCTGCCATAAGGGTGGTGTCATCTGCATACCTGAGGTTATTGAGATTTCTCCCGGCAATCTTGATTCCAGCTTGTGTTTCTTCCAGTCCAGCGTTTCTCATGATGTACTCTGCATAGAAGTTAAATAAGCAGGGTGACAATATACAGCCTTGATGAACTCCTTTTCCTATTTGGAACCAGTCTGTTGTTCCATGTCCAGTTCTAAGTGTTGCTTCCTGACCTGCATACAAATTTCTCAAGAGGCAGATCAGGTGGTCTGGTATTCCCATCTCTTTCAGAATTTCCCACAGTTTATTGTGATCCACACAGTCAAAGGCTTTGGTATAGTCAATAAAGCAGAAATAGATGTTTTTCTGGAACTCTCTTGCCTTTTCCATGATCCAGCGGATGTTGGCAATTTGATCTCTGGTTCCTCTGCCTTTTCTAAAACCAGCTTGAACATCAGGAAGTTCATGGTTCAAATATTGCTGAAGCCTGGCTTGGAGAATTTTGAGCATTACTTTACTAATGTGTGAGATGAGTGCAATTGTGCGGTAGTTTGAGCATTCTTTGGCATTGCCTTTCTTTGGGATTGGGATGAAAACTGACCTTTTCCAGTCCTGTGGCCACTGCTGAGTTTTCCAAATTTGCTGGCATATTGAGTGCAGCACTTTCACAGCATCACATTTCAGGATTTGGAATAGCTCAACTGGACTTCTATCACCTCCACTAGCTTTGTTCGTAGTGATGCTTTCTAAGGCCCACTTGACTTCACATTGCAGGATGTCTGGCTCTAGGTCAGTGATCACACCATCGTGATTATCTGGGTTGTGCAGCTCTTTTTTGTACAGTTCTTCTGTGTATTCTTGCCATCTCTTCTTAATAACTTCTTCTTCTGTTAGGTCCATACCATTTCTGTCCTTTATCAAGCCCATCTTTGCATGAAATGTTCCTTTGGTATCTCTGATTTTCTTGACAAGATCTCTAGTCTTTCCCATTCTGTTGTTTTCCTCTATTTCTTTGCATTGATTGCTGAAGGAGGCTTTCTTATCTCTTCTTGCTATTCTTTGGAACTCTGCATTCAGATGTTTATATCTTTCCTTTTCTCCTTTGCTTTTCACTTCTCTTCTTTTCACAGCTCTTTGTAAGGCCTCCCCAGACAGCCATTTTGCTTTTTTGCATTTCTTTTCCATGGGAATGGTCTTGATCCCTGTCTCCTGTACAATGTCACAAACCTCATTCCATAGTTCATCAGGCACTCTATCTATCAGATCTAGGCCCTTAAATCTATTTCTCACTTCCACTGTATAATCATAAGGGATTTGATTTAGATCATACCTGAATGGTCTTTACGGGAAAGATCTTAGAAACTATCACAGTCTACAGAAACCTATGGAGATGATGATTAAATGTATCATGGTGTTCTGTGGGGGATTCTGGTACAGAATAATGACCTTATGTAAAAACTAAGAAATCTGAATAAGGTATGAATTTTTTTAGTAATAACATTACAATATGGATTCATTAGTTGTGGCAAATGTACCAAAGTAATGTAAGACACTAATAGGGGAAACTAGGTATGGCTTTTAGAGGAACTCTCTAAAGGAATTCTCTGTACTATTTTCACAAAGTTTCTATAAATCTGAAACTCACCTAAAATAAAATGCTTTTTACAAAGAAAATTAAAGAAACACAGCATAAATGTATATGGATTTTTACATCAGACAGGTCTTTAAGCAAGAAGGCCTCAGTTCAGTCGCTTAGTCATGTCCGACTCTTTGCGACCCCATGGACTGCAGCACACCAGGCTTTGCTGTCCACCACCCACTCCTGGAGCTTGCTGGAACTCATGTCCATCGCGTCGGTGATGCCATCCAACCATCTCACCTTCTGTTGTCCCCTTCTCCTCCTGCCCCCAATCCCTCCCAGGATCAGGGTCTTTTCCAATGAGTCAATTCTACACATCAGGTGGCCAAAGTATTGCAGTTTCAGCCTCAGCATCAGTCCTTCCAATGAATATTCAGGACTGATTTCCTTTATAATGGACTGGTTTGGTCTCCTTGTCATTCACGGGACTCTCAAGAGTCTTCTCCAACACCACGGTTCAAAAGCATCAATTCTGTGCTCAGCTTTCTTTATAGTCCAACTCTAACATCCATACATGACTACTGGAAAAACCATAGAGCTTTGACTAGACAGACCTTTGTTGGCAAAGTAATATTTCTGCTTTTTAATATGCTGTCTAGGTTGGTCATAGCTTTTCTTCAAAGGAACAAGTATCTTTTAATTTCATGGCTTCAGTCACCATCTGCAGTGGTTCTGGAGCCTCCAAAAATAAAGTCTGTAACTGTTTCCATTGCTTCCCCAACTATTTGCCATGAAGTGATAGAATTGGATGCCATGACCTTATTTCTTTGAATGTTGAGTTATAAGCCAATAAGAAGCCCTAAACTCACACAATTTTATTATTCATACATATCACAAGATTGTAGAGAAAGTAAATTACAAAATGAATATGTAAATTTACTAACAAATTGTGTGGCCCAAATTATGAGCTCTATGATGTTAATTTCCTTACTCTGTTCATATCTCTTCAACAAAAGGTGTTAGGCTTATTATTATTAAGTTAAAATGCTAGCAAAACAATTGCTAAATTATTGTTACTGATTCATTGAGAAAATTAATTTTAAATTCAAAACTACAACTCTACCATGCATACTTTTTTTTTTAATTTAATTTTATTTTAATTTTAAACTTTACACTATTGTATTGGTTTTGCCAAATATTGAAATGAATCCGCCTCGGGTATACATGTGTTCCCCATCCTGAACCCTCCTCCCTCCTCCCTCCCCATACCATCTCTCTGGGTCGTCCCAGTGCACCAGCCCCAAGCATGCATACTTATTAAAAAATCTCCATCACTCATGGGAGGGAAGCAATAAAATTGATGGAGAGAACAAACTTTCACTGCAGGTAATCAATAGTCTTGGAATATCTCAAAAGAAAAGACTAAAAGGAAAAGAAATCAAATAACCTACCACTGGCAGCATATGATGCTACATACTTAAACTGATGTATGTTGAATCTGGCAGTCTCTATGGCATTTAGCAGATAAATCTCTTTACCAGAACCCTCAGGTCAGCTAAAATGCACAGTAGACACATTTATGTCAGACTGCTTCAGTGGAGGAAACTCTGTTGGTGGTCACAGACACCGAAGATTCAGGTAAAGGAAATTCTGAATTAGGCAGTCTCCAATTTAATTATCCCCTGTACCTCCTCTCTCCCCAGCACCCCCAAAGACACACACACACATACACAATCACACTCTGTTTCTCTCTGAGAGTCCATGTCTAACATTTTGGATTTAAAATTGTTCAACTGTACCTATACACTCATAAATTTTTAAAACAAACACTGATTAAGCATGTGTGTCTAAGCTAGAAGTGCTCTTATTTTCAGACAGATGGCTAGAATTCAAATAATTTGCTTTGGGGAAATCTAAACATACTTTATCTCCCTGCACCCTAGACAATGTGAAGCACTACGTTCAGCTGGGGTCAGTGCCTATGCTGCAAGCCATTAAATACCCCATGGTTCTTGTTAAAGGAAATTATTTTCAACTGTGTGCCATGTGGCTCGTCCCCATAGTCCATCAGACGGTTGAAATGATGTGTGAGTAGAGGAGCTTGTATATACCACCATACATACAAACATATAAAATCTTAAATGTGTGCAAGTAATTAAAAAAATCCTAAAAACCATTAAGAATTTAAAAAAGAAAAATATTAAGTGAAACATATGTGGATGTCTTTATATTTTAGTATCTTCATTACTAATTTTCATCAGAAAAGTTTAATAGCAATGTATTTGAAAAATTTATTTTCAAAAACAAGTAAAATAATTTGCATATTACTAGCTTGACTTATTTCAAGGCAGACAGTTTTAAAGTTTACTAAATAAATTGCTCTTTTAAAAGAGCAATATTTAGCATTCTCAGTTTAGTACTTATATGCTACTTATACCTAAATGCATATCTAATCAAATAAATATCATTCACCATTGGCATATAAATGTGACACATATAAATATATCTTAATAAAACACTTTCTATTATGTGAGGCACATTTGCAACCACTGATTTGCTAATTTATTTCTTTCCACAATCCTATGAGCTAAATGAATATAGGCATTACTGTTTGTATTTTACAGATAGTAACAGCTTACATGTCTAGAGTTCTTAATGCAAACTAGTGCAGCCACTATGGAGAACAGTGTGGAGATTCCTTAAAAAACTGGAAATAGAACTGCCTTATGATCCAGCAATCCCACTGCTGGGCATACACACTGAGGAAACCAGAAGGGAAAGAGACACGTGTACCCCAGTGTTCATCGCAGCACTGTTTATAATAGCCAGGACATGGAAGCAACCTAGATGTCCATCAGCAGATGAATGGATAAGAAACCAGTGGTACATATACACAATGGAGTATTACTCAGCCATTAAAAAGAATACATTTGAATCAGTTCTAATGAGGTGGATGAAACTGGAGCCTATTATACAGAGTGAAGTAAGCCAGAAAGAATAACACCAATACAGTATACTAACGCATATATATGGAATTTAGAAAGATGGTAACAATAACCCTGTGTACGAGACAGCAAAAGAGACACTGATGTATAGAACAGTCTTATGGACTCTGTGGGAGAGGGAGAGGGTGGGAAGATTTGGGAGAATGGTATTGAAACATGTAAAATATCATATATGAAACGAGTCACCAGTCCAGGTTCGATGCACGATACTGGATGCTTGGGGCTGGTGCACTGGGATGACCCAGAGGGATGGAATGGGGAGGGAGGAGGGAGGAGGGTTCAGGATGGGGAACGCATGTATACCTGTGGTGGATTCATTTTGATACTTGGCAAAACTAATACAATTATGTAAAGTTTAAAAATAAAATAAAATTTAAAAAAAATATTAAATATTTCACCCTTATACAATCCTATGATGTAGTGTGTTATTATTATTCTCATTTTAGAAGTGAGGAAACTGAGGAATAGAGAGTTTAAATATTTCAAGCAAGGTCATTCAGACAGTAACAAGACCCAAAATTCAGATACAGGTAGTGTGACTCCGAAGTCTGATTGAGCCTGATCAATTATGTTGTATTGTTTTTATAGGATAGATAAACAAACCAACCAACCAACAAAACAGACAAACATAAACCAATGGCTTTGAATAAATTGTTTAAATTCACAGAATCAACTAAGTGATGTCTTTAAAATTTTGTGCACTAAAAGGTTAAGGATACATTTTGCCTTCATACAAGTTTGGTTCAAATCAAGGCTCTACCATTTGACAGCTGTGTAAACTTGCAAAGTTGCTTAGTGTCTCTGAACCTTATTCCTTATCTTCAAAATAAGGTTGGTGGTATTTATTTTATAGATTCATTTCAATAATTAACTAAATAATTAAGTGTGTTTATGTTACCAAGCAGGGACTCACTGGCTGACACGCATTGAAGGCAATATTATAGCATGACCTTTTGATGAAAGAAAAGGCTTTATTGTGTGTAGACTGGCAGGGAAACAGGAGGCAAGGCTCTCAAATCTGTCTCCTGATCTGCAGTTCAGTCAAACTTTTATGAGCTAGGGATGAGAGCTGGTATGCAGAAGCATTAGTAAGGCAGGTTTTTATTGGAGGGCTTTGGAACATGGCCATTTATGCTAATATATGGTAAAGGGGGCACAGGAGCTTCCCAAACAATGGACCCTTCACTTCTGAAAGAATTTTCTCCTCTGCACATGCTTTAGCTGTATGACTTGCAGTTTTGTTCTGTTCTCTGTGAAAACCAACTTTGTATCTTGTTATCTACAGAATAGGACCAGGTTGAGCTGATCCTGCCTGCAGTTATATCAGCATATGTGAAGCACTTGGATCTTAATAATAAATTTTCAATAAATAGTAACTAAGTATACTCTTCAATATAGCCAAGTATACTCATCAATAAATAGTATACTCTTCAGTAAACAGTAGCTAAGCAGATTGGGGGAGATGGCGAAGGACTGGGAAGCCTGGCATGCTGCAGTCCATGAGGTGGCAAAAAATTAGACACGACTTAGTGACTAAACAAGAAAATACTCTTCTAAATTAAAAAAGCAGGCTTTTGCTTCAAATTTAAGAACTGAATTATTTCATGGCAAGTGTAGTTATTTTGCTAGATGTAATCATTGTTTTGGAGAAGGCGATGGCACCCCACTCCAGTACTCTTGCCTGGAAAATCCCATGGACGGAGGAACCTGGTAGGCTGCAGTCCATGGGGTTGCGAAGAGTCGGACACGACTGAGCGACTTCACTTTGACTTTTCACTTTCATGCATTGGAGAAGGAAATGGCAACCCACTCCAGTGTTCTTGCCTGGAGAATCCCAGGGACAGGGGATCCTGTTGGGCTGCGGTCTATGGGGTCGCATAGAGTCGGACATGACTGAAGCGACTTAGCAGCAGCAGCAGCAGCAATCATTGTTTTGTCTTTTAAAGATGGGAATTCAATAGATAATTTTTTAAATTTAGAAACATTAAAATTAACAAAGACATTTCCACAAAATATTAAGGTTATGATTGCATTTATAATGCTTCAGAGCAATTAGCTCACATTCTACAATTTTTAATATGAATTGGAAATGGAACATTTAAAGATACACAGAAAATAGGGGTGCAGGGGTGCAATTAACTTGACCCTAATTCTCTGGCCTTACGTTGAGTTTACCTTCTCAATGTTTCCATCTTCATATTCTAACTTCTTGGAAAATGTGTGATGGGAAAAATTAATCAGAAGGTATTAAAATTATTTTGCATATATTTTAAACAGGAATATGTCTGTCCCTCCAAATTGCCTATGGAAAAATCTTATATGTGTGTTTTATTTTTTAAGTTTTAGTTAATCATGTTGCAACAAATTTTATTATTTTTGATTACTTCATTTAGTTATTCTCTTCAACAGTATCCTTTGCTAATGATTCCCTGTTCACATTTTCAAGCCCAACTTTATGTAGCCTGTTTAGTATTTATTGAATACTTATACATTTAGCTATAATGGAAATAGAGGTGTAAACTGTGGACTGTGTAACCAAGGACCTGTAACATACTTGGAATTTACGAACAATGAACATCAAACACTCATCAGAAAATCAAGGCAATATGTGGGTGCATACATTTCATAAAGAGTTCAGAGAAGAATAACAATAAGGTTAGTGATAACAAGGAACTTTAATTATTTACTCTATGCCACATACTTCTTATGTCATTTTCACCTAATACTCTCAACATCTTTAAGAATTAAGTATTATTACCAGCCTCATTTTATTATTAAAACAACTAAAACATCAAGAGGTTTAGTAGTTTGCCTTTAATTGTGCAAGTATTAAATGGTACATTTGGGACTGGAAGTCAGGCAGCTAGACTCTGGAGTCAACACACAGAACTCCGTTGCTAATGCTTTACCTGCCTTATGACCAGAGGAGAATAGTAAGAGGATAGAGTTTATGATGGAGGAAGGAAAGAAAGGAAAAAGTATGACAGAAGAGAGGACAAAGGAGGTAGAGTTTGGAAGCCATAGAAATATGAAATTCTTGAGATAGTCTAATGGGACATAAACCACCAAACCAGATAGAGGTACTTCTGTTTCATGAAACTTTTGGAGATTTTGTGGAAATAAATAATGTAATGAAATAAGCACTAATACAAGTCATCTTCAAGCTAATTAAAGATGTACCAAGAAGGAAAGCAATCAGACTTAGAAAAGACATGTGGAAGACCATTTCCGCAATATATGTGGTATGTAATTTAGATGTGAATTTTCATGATCACAGTAGAACAAAGAAAAGTTGGAAGGAAGCAAGAGCTCTTTGGAATAAAGTAATTTTCATATAAATGTCTGTTTATGCCATAGGCAACCACCTTCACCTCAATTAGATATATAATGATCTGTTCCCCATGCCTCATTAGTTTTTCTCCTAACCATCATTTATTTCAGTCAGTGGAGTCATTCATGAAACTTCTCATTTGGCCCCATATGTAATCATGAAAACCCTGTCTTCCTAAAATAATGTTTCCATGTCCACAGCTTTTACTTACTGAGCCCTTCAAAAGATTGTAAGAGTAATTTCACTAATAATTAATAATTTCACTAATAATCTTGTGCTAGATTTTACTTTGCTGTATTTATACTCTGCTTTTGAACTATTCCTAGATGTTTCTGCATGAATATCAATTTTATGATTTCGCTATTCTGTTTAAATATTCCTAAGAGATAGCATTGCATCCATAGAATTAAATCAATTATATTCACCACGTATACCTAAAACTGCAGTATTGTTGAAGAGGTAATGATTTAGCATATCAAATGAACTGAATCAGAAGCCAAGTTCTTTTTTATTTTATTTTTTTGAGTTGTGCTAGAGCTAGTTAAAAGAGATAATAGCTATAAAATTTCCACTAAAGTCCAGATATTGAGTTTTTTACTATAAGAGATATACAAAAAATAAGAAAATTTATCAAAACTTTAAAAATCTATAAGATATATACAGTTGACCCTTGAAAAACACAGGTTTGGACTGCATGGGTCGACTTATACATGGGTCTTTTTTAGTAATTATACAAAATATAAATGTACAACATTGTTTGCAAGACTTGAAGTGAATAGCCTATCCTTACATAGGCATAATGTGAATCATATTTAATATAAAATCAATAGTGTTAGTTTTTTTTTTGACTGTTTAATGACTCTGCTTTCAAATAACTACATCACTGTATAGAATACCTCTTCTTGTAATCAGAAAAAATGCCTATTAGCCTATCATCACATATATTTTTTAAATATAACAGTGTTTCCAAACCGTATTATGAATATGACTTAAAACCATATACTATAAAATTTTTATAATGATTCATTTATTAGTGTACAGGCTAGGCTACCATGAATCATTCATATTGCTGCTTCTTCATTATCAATAAATCACTATACCTGTTAATAAATATTAATGACTTTTTCACATTATCTTTTTATTTTTGGTGTCTAGTGTTAGTAGTAGAAGAAGGCAATGGCACCCCACTCCAGTACTCTTGCCTGGAAAATCCCATGGACGGAGGAGCCTGGTAGGCTGCAGTCCATGGGGTCACTAAGAGTCGGACACGACTGAGCGACTTCACTTTCACTTTTCAGTTTCATGCATTGGAGAAGGAAATGGCAACCCACTCCAGTGCTCTTGCCTGGAGAATCCCAGGGACGGGGGAGCCTGGTGGGCTGCCGTCTATGGGGTCGCACAGAGTCGGACACGACTGAAGTGACTTAGCAGCAGCAGCAGTGTTAGTAGTATGTATAGCACATATACATACTGTGATCATATATCACATGATCAGATGATGCATCTTATAAACAGAGGATGTAAACATGATATCAGTAAATAAATGTTTTCTCTTCTTTGTGATTTTTAAAATAATGTTCTTTTTCTATAGTTTATTATAAGATATAGTCTGTAACATATAGCATACAAAATGTGTGTTAATGGACTGTTTATGCTATCAGTAAGACTTCCTGTCAATAGTAGGTTATTAGTAATTAAGTTTTGGGGGAGTCAAAAGTCATGTGTGGATTTTTCAACTACACAGAGATCAATGTCCCTAACACCTGCATTGTTCAAGGGTTAATCTCCAAATGAGCATAATACATAGAAAATAAGGAGTCTAAAGTAGTAGTGATTCTTCAAGCCTAAAGAAGAAAAAACAAAACAAAACATAATCTGTTGAGGACATGGAAATTCTTCATGGAGAAAGAGTATTTGGTTAGACCTTAAATGATAGGTAAGATTTAGACAAGAATTCAAGACTAAGTTGAAGAAAACAGTACAGTGGAATTTTAGGGTGCACATTCAGGAGGTTTTGTCACCAGGTAGGAAATGTGAGGATGAGAGACACAAAAGATAATAACAGCTAGCAGTTATTAAATACATTCTATATCTATAACACCATGTAAAACACTCTGTGAAAAATCTCAACCCCTTGTTCAGCGTCCTAATAATGTAGTGACTATTATTATTAATTTGTAAGTAAGGAAATTGGATTAGACTAGCATAAAAAAGTACTAAATCACTGAAGCAGATTCTGCCACTGTCCCACCTGTATTGTCTTGGCCTGCTTGGAGATAGTCGACAGTCAATTCCCATAATCACAGAAATTGTCCTGCATCTCTACAGAAATGCAGGGTGCTCTTTAGGAAAAATTGTGTTTGACTCACTCTGGAACAATGCTCAGTCGACGAGGGAGGAGTGCTGGCACAATTCTGAAACATCTCCCAGAATATCTCCCAGAAAATCTCTAATGAAACTGAGCTCCAATTACCTTAAAGTATAACCCATCCATTTACATACTTTCTCCCATTTGCCTACTCCTACAGTTCTTCCTGTGTTTATCTTCCAAACGAGCTACCTTGGATTCTGACTTCAGATTCTTCTTTTGAAGTAAATCAACATAAGTCACTGGGTGTCTAAAATGTAGCTGCTGCTGCTGCTAAGTCGCTTCAGTCGTGTCCAACTCTGTGTGACCCCATAGACTGCAGCCCAGCAGGCTCCCCCGTCCCTGGGATTCTCCAGGCAAGAACACTGGAGTGGGTTGCCATTTCCTTCTCCAATGCAATGTAGCTAGAGGTCATATTCTCAGAATAAAATTCTGAAATTGGACTGCTTGTCAGTCAGTTGGCTGTGAGGATCATCATGTAGACAGTGAGTGGCATAGTGGTACTACTGTTATCTCGCAATATCACAGTACTATTTAGATTGTCACCTATGGTGGATTGGAATGATACACAAATAGAGAAGCACATACACAAGCTCTTGAAAGCTATTGAGGGGATGTAATTATAGGGATTATGGGATTGGATGGTTTTTGTTAAGTGTTGTAAAAACTATTAAGAAAGAATGAAACACTCAGATCAGCTAACTTGAACTCAGATACTCTGAGAAAGCTAGAAAGTCTCCATGGAAACATTTTAAGAGACTGTCATCTTTTATATTCAAAAGGGCAGACTATGCAGAAACTCAGACTTATCCTAAGGGTGGAGGATTTTCAATGGGAAATTAATCATAGCCCCAGCAAGCTCTTAAGGTCAGTGACTCTGTAGGGACAGAGAGACCCTGAGAGTTGCAAGAATGTCATTTGAATGAATGTGCTTAAAAACTAGATTTCCCAGATTCCCTTAAAACTTAATATTGGAGTGGAGCTCCCCCTATTCTGGAGTTTATACAAAAGACTCAGCTGAAACAGGTCTACCACAAGATGACGTTTGTTGTCTTCAAGAACGGCCCCTTCACTACCCTCTTCCCGTTACTTCTAAAATAATAACTAGAGTCAGATCTCAGCATGAGCAGAGAAATAAAGTGCTATTCCTGTGTGGGGAATAAAAGATTTTTTTATTGAAAGGTTGCAGAACTCATCTAAGATATACTAAAAGTGTTGAATCAGGTCCGGGATACTGGCAAGTCAGATAGGGGAATGTTTATTGACATGGTAGCATTCTCCCATGAATCAGAATTTAGCATCCTGGCAAGGATGCCTGGATTTAGTCCTAATATACTCCAGGAGTGACATCTTGAACTTTGTAGATGATGTATTGTTAACAAGATAGCAATGTTGCAATGCTTTGGCAAAATATTGAGGAAAAATGCAAATGTTCAGAAAGATGAGCATGCTAGAATGGACTAATTATGTTAGGCCAGATAACCAGCAGCTGTTTACATTTCCCAAGAGAACACAGAAGACTCTCCTTTCCCTAAAATGTAGAGAAAGGGAACACTGACATCATCTAGAAACTGGTAGTGTCCATTCTAGGCCAAAATTAATGGGAGAAGAAAGACACTGTAATTGATCTGGGTTATCTAGTGTGAATAGGTATAATATAATTTTGAAAAATTAGAAGCCACATGGCAACATTTAACCATCAGAGGCAAGGTTTCTTAATTATCATGATGGAGAGTGAGGCCAGAATGGAGTTTAGGGAGCCTTGGTCTTCCAGGATCTCTGGTAATGGCTAACAGATCATGACGTTCATAAAGCTAGATGTACTAGCTGGTGATGTTATTGCTTAACGTACATAGCAAAACATGATTGCGATATCAAGAGCAGAAGAGGAACATCAGCCACAGTGTTGAAAAATTACTCTCTCTCACACACTTTCCAGACTTGAACCAATTCTGAGATCTAGAGGCTGTTGATTGAAGGAGAGATCAGGAGCATTTGAGGATGACTCTGTAGTGCTGCAGTAGAAATATGAAAAATATATTTTCCAAATTCTTTCCCCAAAGGGCTTTTGACATTACCTGAGCAACTGGGTGCTGGGATAAAAGGCATATACACATTCTAAGGGGTCTTGGACGCATCATCTGAACTGACAGTAATGCCAGGGGAATCAAAGCACCATCCTGTCCTTCTTGTTAGAACAGGGTATGCAGTGGTCAGACAGGTGTAGCCTGAGCTGTGTCTGTATTGAAATTCAATCAGTGAGTCTACCAGACCTATAATCCACACTGTGGTTAAATCCATTTCCTGAGGTTCTTATTGAGATGGACATACATTGCTGTAGACAGAACTCTCAGATTATTTCCATGATATGTGAGTAAGAGCCATATGAGGGTAAAGGAAAATGATTGCAGTTTGAAACCTGGATAAGGACTCTCATCAGAACCCAAACATGGTGGTGCCCTAATTTCAGATTTCTAGCTTCCAGTAGGGTGGAAAATTTATTTCTGTTTTTTGTAAGCTACCAAATATAGGTACTTGGTTATAGCTGCTGCTGCTAAGTCACTTCAGTCGTGTCCAACTCTATGTGACCCCATAGACGGCAGCTCACCGGGCTCCTCCGTCCATGGGATTTTCCAGGCAAGAGTACTGGAGTGGGGTGCCATCGCCTTCTCCGACTTGGTTATAGCAGTAGCCCCAAATGATGAAGACATCAGCCTATTCATAAAAATCTGCAGATGGGAATCACATGTCTTATCTTTCAGTCCTCATTTAGGAGACAGTGTATCAGTTCTGCTCCACATCACTAGATCCTTGTTACAGAGTACAATACATAGACCTGCAGCACTGATATCATCTGGTAGTTTGTTAAAAATGCAGAGTCTCAGCTCCCTTCCCCACCCCACCCTTTGCCCACTGTCCTAGACCAACTGGCCCAGAACCCACATTTTATTAAGATCCCAGTTGATGTTTGTACAGTACTATTTGGGAAGCACTGACTTAATTTTTCAATTGAATATTGAGCAGTATGTCAATAATCAGCAGAAGCAGACACTTGCTCAGAATGGAGTCAGTGGATATACAGGAGAATGCTTTCATTAAGTGTATGAACCTGGGGGCATGCTGCAATAGGGCCTATGCTTACCAATTTGTGGTAGCGATTTTCTATTCAATTGCTGCTAAGAGATTTTTTTCCTTGTGGTAGTTAACTAAAAGGTGACCAATTCTAAGGTTTTTGTTGCTCAGTACTATAATAAGATGAAAAGGCTATCTCCTTAAAATTATGTTAATGGTTTTGACCTCCCTTGAATTTCATCAAGAATGTGTCATTTAGGCCAGTGTCCGTTTCAGAAGTCTTCACTGTGCCAATTACCCTAGACTGAGTCATGCACATGCCTCTTGCCAACATACTTTGTAAAGTTTCTGATTAATCTTATTTAATTAATGTATATGCTCAAGTACAATCTCTTTAGAGAGCTCTTCACTCCTGATTCTATATAAAATAGAATGTATCTTCTATTTTATTAGTTTTTAAACATCTTCCTTATAGCACATAATACTTCTGGACATTATATTATATATATTTAAAAAATATTTTGTCTCTGCAATTAGTTTTTAAGATACATGAGGACAAGAAATTGATGTGATTCACTACCATACCCTAGTACTTAAAGTAATGTGTGGCATATCATTGGCACCTAATACATGCATGCTAAGTTGCTTCAGTCATGTCCAGCTCTTTCAGACCCCAGACCATAACCTGCCAGGCTCCTCTGTCTATGGGATTTCCCAAGAAAGAATACTAAAGTGGATTGCCATTTCTTCTTCCAGAGGATCTTCCCGACCTAGGAATCAAAACACTGGTCTCTATGTCTCCTGCTCTGGCAAATAGGTTCTTTACCACTAGAACTACCAAGGAGGCCCATGTATTGAACTAAGAATCAGTGCCATTCAATATTCTCCATAATTTAGATGTAAAGAACCAAAAGGTTATCAGCCTCCCCATGCATGAATATTCTCCAGCCTGAATGCCAGTTTGCTGTCCTGTGCTATGCTTAGTCATTCACTCATGTCCCACTCTTTGCGACCCCATGAACTGTACCCTGCCAGGCTCCTCCGCCCATGGGGATTCTCCAGGCAAGAATACTGGAGTGGGTTGCCATGTCTTCCTCCAGGGGATCTTCTCAACCTAGGGATCTAACCTAGATCTCCCTCATTGCAGGCAGATTCTTTACTGTTTGAGCCACCAGGGAAACCCAAGAATACTGGAGTTGGGTAGCCTATCCCTCCTCAGGGGATCTTCCCGACCCAGAAATCAAACTGGACTCTCCTACATTGCAGGTGGATTGTTTACCAGCTGAGCACCAGGGAAGCCTGGATGCCAGTTTAGATCAAGATAATTCTTAATCCCAGAATTGTAAAGATTAATCTAAGCCTAAGGGGATCTTTTGAAGTAGTCTTAAGTAGGTGCAATTATTAGAACGATAAACCTGTGTTATGGTACCATTCTTATGGTTTCCTTCACTTGCTCTCACTGAATTTCTTTACTCATATCTCAATAGCCTTCATTATCCCATATGCTTAGAAGGATATGCCAGTAAGGAACTAAAAAATGGCAATGAAAATGTTTGACTATTAACTGTTAATTTACTACTATAAGTGAAAGAGAAAAAAGGCTGATGCATATCTATAAAATATTTATATCCCACCCAGACTCAAAAAAATAAAAAAAAAGTTAGTAAAGACAGAGAGAAATGAGTTAGCAAGATCAAGAAGGCAAGAGAAATGCCAGAACAATAGGTAACATGTTAGTTGATGTGGATTGTTGTTCACTTGAACAGTAAGACGGAAGACAACTAGGCGCTGAATTAGATTCCATGTGACTCCAAGGCAGTGATATTATTTAAAGAATGATGCCATATGTTTCTTTCTGTCAGTTTTCCCAAAGCACAACTGCATATGCATGAATATGCTTTCTGTTACTTTAAAATTTTAAGTTCTGGAACTGTTTGTGCCTTCTTTTCTCGAGATTATCATCATTAAGCTGAGTTTGCAAATGGTCTATTATCTCTTTGTATGGGTTCTTGTTTGTATGTTCTCAAAACTAATTTATCAGGACCTGCATAACTGTCTTCATATTTGTTCCAGATTGTGAAGTTAAAAGGTTCCCAGAGGATCAGATTAATCATAACCAACATCTGTTTATAAGCTACCTTCCTGTAAACTCAAATGCAGATGTATAAAACCAACTGATCAGAACTCAGCCTAACATATATTTGTTTATTTTGCCAAGAAAAGTGGTTTTGACATATTAAATGATATTATCAATGAATGGATTTAATTTTTAAATTCTTAAGACAGTGATTCTTAACAGTCATTTTTAGAGATCAGATTTACTCATTTTTTAAAAAACTTTAAAAAGCAAATTTATCAAAGTTCAAAAAGTTAACTCACGTCATTAAAATTGGTCATAAGTACTGTCAAACTAGAAGTCTGAATTTTACAATAAGGAGCTTATGATCTGAGCCACAGTCAGCTCCAGGTCTTATTTTTGCTGACTACATTAGAGTTTCTCCATCTTCGGCTGCAGAGAATATAATCACTGATTTCCGTATTGACCGTCTGGTGATGTCCAAGTATAGATTCATCTCATGTGTTGTTGGAAGATGGTGTTTCATATTGAGAGAGTTAAAGTTTAGGGCCAGTTAAGGAGGAGGTGGGAGAAGGCAATGGCACCCCACTCCAGTACTCTTGCCTGGAAAATCCCATGGATGGAGGAGCCTGGTAGGCTGCAGTCCATGGGGTCGCTAAGAGCCGGACACGACTGAGTGACTTCACTTTCACTTTTCACTTTAATGCATTGGAGAAGGAAATGGCAACCCACTCCAGTATTCTTGCCTGGAGAATCCCAGGGACGGGGGAGCCTGGTGGGCTGCCATCTGTGGGGTCGCACAGAGTCAGACAGGACTGAAGCGACTTAGCAGCAGCAGCAGCAGCAAGGAGGAGGTGAATCTTCTCCCTCATTCTTTCCTTCACCTTGTGCAACAATGTATCTTGCCTGAGAACTGGCCTTTCTTTTGGTCCAGAACTAATGATCACACAGCATGTCTTACTCCTGGAAATGCATTTCTTAGTTTCTTTTTTAATGATTCTAATTGTAACAAATCTTGCCTGGAACCCTGTTTCTCAAGACTTGTAGCCCTGATTCCTCAGCAACAGTATGTCTCTCCTGAGAGGTTGCCTGGAACCTGTTCTCCTTGGCTAATCTTGTGCCACAGTTATCTCAGGATGTACGACTTGGGAAAGTGTCTGGTGGAAATTTTACAGACTTTGAAGTATTTTTTTAAGTGTATTCTCAGCAGCCAGTTGAGAAGTATATAAGGCCCTCCCTAAACTAGTGAGCGTGGGTACTCTTCTACCCTTTCTGATGTCTATGTCAGAAGCTTTTTCTGTCACTTTCACTCTAAATAAAAATCTGCACAAAGCTCTGAATGACTGAGACTGTCTTTGGTCTCAGAGTTAAATCTTCTCCTTTGGAGACCACGAATCTGGCGGCACCTTTCACCATACACATAATTTATCACCATGACTAGTGTGTTCTCCTGGCAAAACTCTGTTACCTTTGCCCTGCTTTATTTTGTACTCCAAGGCCAAACTTGCCTGTTACTCCATGTATCTCTTGACTTTCTATTTTTGCATTCCAATCCCCTATGATGAAAAGGACATCTTTTTTTCAGTGTTAGTTCTAGAAGGTCTTGTAGGTCTTCATAGAACCATTCAACTTCAGCTTCTTCAGCATTAGTGCTTGGGGCATAGACTTGGAATACTGTGATATTGAATGGTTTGCCTTGGAAACGAACGGAGATCACTCTTGTTTTTGAGATTGTACCCAAGTACTGCATTTTGGACTCTTTTCTTGACTATAAGGGCTATTCCATTTCTAAGGAATTTTTGCCCACAGCAGTAGATATAATGGTCTTCTGAATTAAATTTGCCCATTCCTGTCCAATTTAAAATTATTTCTATATGTTTAGAAACTGCATCCAGGCACTGAATTAAGTATATCCCATGGCATCATGACATTCAAGAAGTAAGATATGTGATAAGAAGCAATAGTCTGTGAATATCTAGGGGTACATAACCTGTTTACATGTCAAACATGTTCTAAACAATATGTGTGAACATTATTGAAAAATACACATTGCTGAAAAGAGGGCATACATTAAACTCATCATATCTGACTCTATGCGACCTGCTGGACTGTAGCCTGTCAGGCTACTTTGCCCATGGGATTTTTCCAGGCATGAATACTAGAGTGGGTTATCATTTCTTCCTCCAGGGGATCATCCCAACCTAGGGATTGAACTTGCAACTCTGAGTCTACTGCTTCTTTACCATTGTGACACCTGGGAAGCCCCCAAAAGAGGACATGAGGAATCAAAAATTGGAATCATTCAGAATTCTGTATCCACAAAAGGTAACATAAGTCTGTATAATGAAGTGGCAAATTCACTGTTACACAGTGCCAAAGTATACTTATGATGATATCCAGGAAGCTTCAGTACTTACCTGCAGCTTTTACCATAAACTTTTCAAATATATTTATTTAATTATCTTCATTAAAAGTTCAAATAAAATCTACATTTGGGCAGGTTTATATCTTTTGTCCTCATAAATTATTTTATGATGCATGATTTGTTTGAAACTTGTGGTTAATATTCATTTCAAAAGTATGGTAGGATATTAATAAGTAGTCAAAATTTTATAGCTTTTAGTTGATCATCAAAAACCAAGAGAGTTCCAGAAAAACATCTACTTCTGCTTTATTGACTACTCCAAAGCCTTTGACTGTATGGATCACAACAAACTGTGGAAAATTCTTAAAGACATGGGAATACCATACCGCCAACCTGCCTCCTGAGAAATCTGTATGCAGATCAAAAAGCAACAGTAAGAACTGGAAATGGAACAAAAGTTATGTTCAGTTCAGTCGCTCAGTAGTGTCCAAATCCTTGCTACCCCATAGACTGCAGCATGCCAGGCTTCCCTGTCCATCACCAACTCCTGGAGCCTACTCAAACTCATGTCCATCGAGTCAGTGATGCCATCCAAACATTACATCCTCTGTTGTCCGCTTCTCCTCCAACCTTCAATCTCCCCAGAATCAGGGTCTTTTCCAATGAGTCAGCTCTTTGTATCAGGTAGACAAAGTATTGGAGTTTCAGCTTCAGCATCAGTCTTTCCAATGAACACCCAGGACTGATCTCTTTTAGGATGGACTGGTTGGATCTCCTTGCAGTCCAAGGGACTCTCAAGAGTCTTCTCTAACACCACAGTTCAAAAGCATCAATTCTTTGGCACTCAGCTTTCTTTATAGTCCAACTCTCACATCCATATGTGACTACTGGAAAAACCATAGCTTTGACTAGATGGACCTTTGTTGGTAAAGTAATGTCTCAGGTTTTTAATATGCTGTCTAGGTTGGTCATAACTTTCCTTCCAAGAAGCAAGCATCTTTTAATTTTATTGCTGTAGTCACCATCTGTCATGATTTTGGAGCCCAAAATAATAAAGTCTCTCACTTTTTTCATTATTTCCTCATCTATTTGCCATGAAGTGATGAGACCAGATGACCTGATCTTTGTTTTCTGAATGTTGAGTTTTAAGCCAACTTTTTCACTCACCTCTTTTACTTTCATCAAGAGGCTCTTTAGTTCTTCTTTTTCTGCCATAAGGGTAGTGTCATCTGTGTATCTGAGGTTATTGATATTTCTCCCGGCAATCTTGATACCAGCTTGTGCTTCATTGACCCCAACATTTCGCATGATGTACTCTGCATATGTTAAATAAGCAAGGTGACAATATACAGCCTTGACTCCTTTGCCAATTTGGAACCAGTCTGTTATTCCATGTCCAGTTCTAGCTGTTGCTTCTTGATCTGCATACAGATTTCTCAGGAGGCAGGTAGGTGGTCTGGTGTTCACATCTCTTTAAGAATTTTCCAGTTTGTTGTGATCCACACAGTCAAAGGCTTTGATGTAGTCCATAAAGCAGAAGTAGATGTTTTTCTTGCTCTTTCTTTCTTTTTCGATAATCCAGTGGATGTTGGCAATTTGGTCTCTGGTTCTTCTGCCTTTTCTAAATATAGCTTAAACATGTGGAAGTTCATGATTTACATACTGCCTTGGAGAATTTTGAGCATTACTTTACTAGTGTGTGAGTTGAGTGCAATTGTGTGGTAGTTTGAGCATTCTTTGGCATTGGTTTTCTTTGGGATTGGAATGAAAACTGACCTTTTCCAGTCCTGTGCCACTGCTGAGTTTTCCATATTTGCTGACATATTGAGTGCACTACTTTCACAGCATCATCTTTTAGGATTTGAAATAGGTCAACTGGAATTCCATCACCTCCACTAGCTTTGTTTAGACTGGTTCCAAATCGGGAAAGGGGTATGTCAAGGCTGTATATTGTCATCCTGCTTATTTAACTCATATGTAGAGTACATCATGTGAAATGCCAGCTCCATGAATCAAAATTGCTGGGAGAAATATAAATAACCTCACATATGCAGATGACACCATCCTTATAGCATAAAGTAAGAACTAAAGAACCTCTTGACAAAAATAAAAGAGGAGAGTGAAAAAGTTGGCTTGAAACTCAACATTCAGAAAACTAACATCATGGCATCCAGTCCCATCACTTCATGGCAAATAGGTGAGGAAACAATAGAAACAGTGAGAAACTTTATTTTCTTGGGCTCCAAAAATCACTGCAGATGGTGACTGCAGCCATGAAGTTAAAAGATACTTGCTCCTAGAAGAAAAGCAGTGGCTATCCTAGACAGCTTATTAAAAAGCAGAGACATTACTTTGCCAACAATGGTCCACCTAGTCAAAGCTATGGTTTTTCCAGTAGTCATGTATGGATGTGAGATTTGGACTGTGAAGAAAGCTGAGCACTGAAGAATTGATGCTTTTGAACTGTGGTGTTGGAGAAGACTTTGAGAGTTCTTGGACTGCAAGGAGATCAAACCAGTCCATCCTAAAGGAAATCAGTCCTGAATACTCATTGGAAAGACTGATGCTCAAGCTGAAACTGCAATACATTGGCCACCTGATGCAAAGAACTTACTCATTGGAAAAGACCCTGATGCTGGGAAAGATTGAGGGCAGGAGAAGGGGATGGCAGAGGATGAGATGGTTGGATGGCATCACCGACTTCATGGACATGAGTTTGGGTAAGCTCCAGGAGTTTGTGATGGACAGGGAATCTGGAGTGCTGCAGTCCATTGGCTTGCAAAGATCGGACATGACTGAGAGACTGAACTGAACTGAATTTATAGATAGTTGTTGGTTTGCAATTTACTCACTCAAAATCAATTGCTATTATCTTTTTAAACTTGTCGTAAAATGTAAACATCACCTCTTATTCACAATATCTGGAAAAGATTTAGACCTTTTTTCATTAAATGTACTACTAAAATACCCTTTACTATGTGAAGTGTTCTTTCAAACCATAATGTAACCAAAGAATTTAACTGTACTTTTTTATATATTATGCAGACTACCAAAATTACATAATGACATGAAATGAGAATCAGTGTATGTTTAATTAAAATCATTAGCAACATGTACTAATAAAGGAAGCATTTGAATCTAGTGCAGTGTCTGTAACTTGAATATTCTAACAAGTTTTAAATAAAAATTTAAAACTGATTTCTTCCAAATTTTCTGAAATTATCTTTAAAGAGAAGCATCTGCATACACATAAACAGCTCTAAAAATAATACAATCTCCAAATTTTAATGCGAAAACCAGTGGATTAATGTTGCCAAACCTATAGAAAATTACATGTTTATTTAACCCATGTTTAAAAGATTTTAACTGAAACACACAAAAGCTTCATTTTTAGTTATCCAGGAGATGATCCCTCATTTCTGGTATTGGGTCTTAAGTAAAATGAGTACAAAAGTCTAATGCACTGCTTAACCTCTAGGAGTTATATGTCAAGCATGTAAAACAAAACAATGCTGTAGGAAATATCATAATAAGTCCACCCAAATCTCCTCCCAAAAGAGCAATTTGCCAAAGGAGGTTTTGCTGTAAATATCCCGAATGCCAGGCAATAGAAAGGAAAAAGCAGATTATTTTCCTCTTGAAGAAATATTTGCCTTCATCATAAAGTCTGTACAATTTCCTTGTGCATTTTCTCTTTTTTTAATGCATTTTACTTTTCCTTTTCACCAGTATTACTTATATCTTGCTAATAACTCTAATGATTTCACACTGAAATGTTGAAAGCAGAGGAAATGGTGTGAAAAAAAGTAATGATTTTTTTCTTTCATGTAATTTATGAATGATAGATATTCTTAAAATGTTAATTAAAAAGTATAAAATTGTTTGGATTCCTTGCTCACAGTTAAGTCAGTAATCCCCTCTCAGGCATTTTTGAGGATTGGCCATCCAGGTATTTCATGGCATTGAAGGATGTCAGTCAATTTAAATCCATTAAGTCGTTTCTAAAAAAGTTGTCCTGGTTAGGAAATCAGCATTTCTGAAATACTCTACCTCTGTTCTAATGTAACCTTATGAGCATCAGAAAGTCTGATCAGCATCAGAAAACCCTTCACTGTGACAGCCTTTAAAAGTATCTGAAAACTGTCATTATTCTCCTTCTAGGTATTCCTGTTCCAAGTAAAAATAGCCAGTTTCTTAAGCAATATTTTTTAATTCTTTCTTTCTTTATTTATTTTTGCTTTTCTTTCCTTTTTTTAAAATACAAATTTATTTATTTTAATTGGAGATTAATTACTTTACAATATTGTATTGGTTTTGCCATACATCAACATGAATCCGCCACAGGTATACACATGTTCCCCATCCTGAACCCCCCTCCCTCCTCCCTCCCTGTAACATCCCTCTGGGTCATCCCAGTGTACCAGCCCCAAGCAACTAGTATCATGCATCAAACTTGGACTGGTGATTCATTTCATATATGATATTATACATGTTTCAATGCCACACGTGTACCCCAGTGTTCATCGCAGCACTGTTTATAACAGCCAGGACATGGAAGCAACCTAGATGTCCATCAACAGATGAATGGATAAGAAAGCTGTGGTACATATACACAATGGAGTATTACTCAGCCATTAAAAAGAATACATTTGAGTCAGTTCTAATGAGGTGGATGAAACTGGAGCCTATTATACAGAGTGAAGTAAGCCAGAAAGAAAAAACACCAATACAGTATACTAACATATATATGAAATTCAGAAAGATGGTAAAAATAACCCTGTATGCGAGACAACAAAAGAGACACAGATGTACAGAACAGTCTTTTGGACTCTGGGAGAGGGAGAGGGTGGGATAATTCTTTATTTTTAGATCAGTTTTAGGTTCCCAGCAATATTGAGCAGAATGTATGGAGATTTTCCACATACCCATGGCCCCCACATGCATAGTCTTCCCTTCTATTAACATCCTCACCAGTGCGGTACATTTGTTATAGTTGATGAACCTGCATTGACACATTATGCAAAGCCATAGTTTGTATGAGGATTTGCTTTGTTGCTGTACGTTCTGTGAGTTGGGATAGATTTCTAACAACATAAATTCACAATTACAGCTTACACAGATTGATTTATCTGTCCTCCAATTATTTTGCACCCACCTATTGTCTCTGCTCCCCATTCCAGGCAACTGCTGATTCTTTTGTTGTCTCCATAGTTTTGCCTTTTCCAAAATGTCATATGCTTGGTATCATATATAATTGTATGCTGTGTATGCTAAGTCGCTTCAGTCCTGTCTGACTCTGTGTGACCCTGTGGACAGTAGCCTCCTGGCTCCTCTGTCCATGGGATTCTCCAGTCAAGAATACTGGAGTGGTTTGCTGTGCCCACCTCTGGGGATCTTCCCAACCCAGGGAGGATTGAACATATGTCTAGTCATAATAGTACTTGACCTTTTCAGATTGGCTTCTTTAACTTAGTAATATTCATTTGCTTTCTCCACGTCTTTTCATGGAGAAAGCTTAATTTTTTTTTTTTTAGTGTTTAGTATTTGCCTGCGTGTACCACAGTTTATCGGTTCACCTACTGAAGAGCATTGTGGTTGCTTCCAAGTTTTTACAAGTGTGACTAAAGCTGATGTAAACATCTATGTGCAGGTTTTTGTGTGGACATAGTTTTCAGTTCCTTGGGGTAAATACCAAGAGGCCCAATTGCTAGATCATGTGGTAAGAGTATGCTTAGTTTTGTAAGAAACCATCAGAACTCCTTCCAAAATGACTGTATCATTTTGCATTCCTACCACCAGTAAATGACAGTTCTTGTTCTCCAGTATTTGCTGTTTTCAGTGTGTTCTGGATTTTAGCCATTCTAGTAGGTATATAAGTGATATCTTATTTTAATTTGCATTTCTTTAATGATATATGATGTGTAACATCTTTTCATATGCTTATTTTCCATCTGAATATCTTCTTTGGTGGAGTGTCTCTTTGGTCTTTGGCCCATTTTGTTAATCTGGTTGTTTACTTATTCTTAAGAGTTTTTTTGTCTTCAGTTGCTTTTCATGAGTAAAGGTTTCCAGCCCCTTTGCAACTCTGTCTACTGTGTCATATTCAACCCAGTTTGTTAGGGTGATGATCAAACATTAACATGTTTTCTGTTGACAGTCTGACAAGGGGATTGTTTAAAACATATTTTAATTTATGTAACCACTATGGATTTATTAGAAAAAAATACAGGAAAAAAACTGTTCTTGGGAAGCCTCCACTGAAGTATCACAATAAGTTTTTCCTTTTGAGTTCATATTATACTATTGAATTTTTCTCTGTTACCTTGTAGTCAAGTGAAAACCTTTTAAAAGTAAATTTATATTATTCTAGTTCAGCTATACTCTGTTTAAACCTAAGAATAAAAATTTATAATCATTACCATTAAATATCATCTTAATTTTCAGTGTGCCTTGGAATCTTTTTAGTATATCTATTGTAGTTATTATTGGTGAACTCGGGTTTTCTTTAATCTCCATGCTAAATATAATTTCTACCTTTCAATTGTTAAAGAACATGGACCAATTGATACTTTTGAATGTAGGCTTTCCTAAAGAGTTCAGTTCAGTTCAGTCCAGTCGCTCAATCATGTCTGACTCTTTGCGACCCCATGAATCTCAGCACACCTGGCCTCCCTGTCCGTCACCAACTCCCGGAGTTCACTCAGACTCACATCCATCTAAAATAGCATATGCTGACTATTTTCACATTAGGTCATATAAACATAAACTGGGAAAGAATGCAGCAGGGAAAATGAGATTTATACTAAATGTATAAAATTTATGAAATATTTAATAGAGGTAAAACAAGGGCAGTTTATACATATCATTTTCTAATTACTTACCAACCACACACATGCATTTTTTTCCCCCATAGATTACAAAAGTAACTATAGGAAGGAATCTAAATTGGTAACCTGTGAAAGTGTTAGTTGCTCAGTGTGTCCAACTCTTTGCAATCCCATGGACCATAACCCGCCAGGTTCCTCTGTCCATGGGATTTTCCAGGCAAAATACTGGGTTGGGTAGCCATTCCCTTCTCCAGAGGATCATCCTGACCCAGGTATTGAAACATTGAAACCAGGTCTCCTGCATTGCAGGCAGATTCTTTACCATATGAGCCACCAGGTAACCTGTGCAGTCTCATAAAAATGATCATACTGGTGGTAGCCAGAATAATTTCTATCTAAACTGCTCCAATCTTATCTGAACTATGCACAATCTCAAGTATAAGAGAAAGTGGGCTGTATTTGCATTTCTCTTCAAGATATAGCTTCCTGGTGGTTCGATCCCTGGGTCGGGAAGATCCTCTAGAAAAGGGAATGGCTACCCACTTCAGTTTTCTTGTATGGAGAATTCCATGGACAGAGGAGCCTTGCAGGCTATAGTACATGGGATCGCAAAGCGTTGGACAACTGAGCAACTAACACTTTTCAAGATGTAGCAACTGGAAAGGCATCAAAAATGAACTTTAAAAAGATATTTTCACATGGATTTTCATATAAATATTCTTCTTACACAAATGATAGATAGGTCTACAATTCAGTTCCAGTTCAGTCGCTTAGTTGTGTCCGACTCTTTGTGACCCCATGAACCACAGCACGCCAAGCCTCCCTGTCCATCACCAACAATTAACCAATTATAAAGTGATAACAGTGATAATTTCTGAGTAATAAAACAAATTGTGACTTTCATCATTATTGTTATATCATATTTCTTTTTTAATCTTTTTGCTTAAGCAATATTGGCTTGTTTGTAGAGAAAGAAAGTTTTTAAGCTATTTCTGAAGATATTTCAAATAAATATTTTTATTTAAATTTCCCAGATGTCCTTTTTTTCTTATTTATTAATATCATTGATACAGAATCTTGGAAAATAGAGTGATCACTCAGTAGTTTATCTGCAAAAGATTTGCCTATAGGTTAAAATCAAATGGAAGAGGTTGGAAAATTAGTATCTTGGTCATTCAATACTACATTAAAAATAATCAATGCAGATCCATTTTCAAAAGTAATAATTACTTTCATTCTTCATATTACTAGTTTAGACTTAGATCTTATATTCTTATCCCTAAGTGTTGGGAGCCACATTAGGCATTACTGACAAAATGGAGGCATGGCCCCAACCATCCCACAGACACAGTCCCAGGATGAAGGAGTTAGGTCTTATGATTCTGACTTGTTCTTTCCTTTCTTCGGTTGAGTTGGCTGGAAAGAATGTTAAGGTGCTTATCGTTCTTGAGAGAAGCATGAGAAAGCACAAAGCCTTCTGCAGTTGAGCCCAGAAAATAAGCTATAAAGTAACCATTAATATTTGTTCAAGGATCTTTACAAAGAATGTTCCAGGATGAGCACATAGGCCACAGCTTGAGGCCATGGGAAGGATTGTTATCTGAGACCTGTTTGTGAGGGAAATATTTATGGCAAAAGAAGTTTGCTGAGTTTAGGGTTTAGGAGTAATTAAGAATAGTTAGAAACTAAAAGTTTAGGGAATGTTGTAGTGTTAGCATATTTTACTATAGCTTATAGAGATTAGGAATTTTAGAGATATTAATAGCTAGAAGCCTTTTTAGGAGATAGTGATCTTAAGATGCTAGGGGCAAACAGGATTTAGAAAGATAAGAAATAAACTGAGGAATGTAACATGAGTTAAAATGTAATCACAAGTTAAGTATAGGACACATAAGAGGAAGTAGATAATAGATAGTAAAGCTGATTTTGAGAGAATCGCTGAAGCAGGAACTCTGTAGGGCAACAATGATTTCTGGAGACAATGAATCTGGGTGGGGGAAACTAAAAATGTCAAACCTCTGACCTAATGCTTTTGTTAAAGTATAAAAGAAAACCTGAAGCTTGAAATAAACATGTAGCCCCGCACCTTGAGTCAGAGGCTACTTCATTGTCCTCCAACACCACTCACCCCTTCAGGCTGATTCCCTGGCTGCTGGAACTGGACTCCAGCACCTAGGAAGGAAAATCTGTTTCATTTTTCCCCAAATAGGTAGGAATACAGGTTAACTTTTTACCGACCTTTTATACTGATTTACCTTGAATTTGCTATAATTAGAATGACTAGTAGCTATGTCCACTAATCAGTTCCAAATGTTTTACAAAATTGCATTTCTTTATTTTTTTCATAGTTCTGTTTTAATAGTCCATAGCTGCATTTGGCATATATGAAAACCAATCATCAGCTGACAGTACCTGTATAACAGACAGAAAAATATCAACTGGTTGCTTCACTAGCTTAGCTAATAGTGAGAATCTATAAACATTTAAATAGCAAAAAAGTATTCCACTGAGTATGATATTTATTACTTAAGTAGAAAGTATTTGTACCACATTCCTTTTGAATATATCACCATTTTCAAGCTATATTAATCTCTAATAACATAATGGAGAGGGAAAAAAAAAGTCATCATTCCTTGGAGTTACAATGCACCATTTTTTTTGGTTAAATTGCTGAATATGTATATCACAATAAAATTCTAATTTTTATAAATAAAAATAAAACTCCAAATAATATTAATATACACATAACACACAAATTCTAATAAAATCTGCTGTTAAAAACATTTTCTCAGGCAATGATATACTGTGTTTGACATGAAAAATATCTATATTTTGAATCATGAACCAACTTCATGCTATTAGAAATAAAAATGTCTTCCAAACCAGTGGAAACTGGCATTCTTGTCTCAGCAGAAACAGTCTGGAAAAAAAAAAATTCCCATTTTATAATCATTTCAGTATATGCAAGATGACATTTGAAAACATCTGGTTTTAATGATGTCCAGAGGACATTCCAGAATGGTGGGGTCTAGATGGGCAGATATGCAAAAAAGCCCTTCTTGTTAATTTTAATAAATGGAATGCATAAAATAAATAAATTTAAGTTTAAAAAAAATGAGAATCATTTGAGGGGAGAATTATCTGAAAAGAGAATCACAAAATTAATTTAAATACCAGGATTATGTACAGTCTGATGAGCAACTGCTTGACTTGCTGATCTGAAATCACAGTTGATTTTTATCCAAGTTTTTTGACAGGCTGAAATAAATGGCATCAATTCAAACCATTCTGGCTCAGCATAATTGAGAATCAGTCTCCAGAACAATAGCCTGTTAATTCACTATCACATGTGAGAAAAATTAAGCTTGACCTTGTCTCCAGTGACTTTAGGATTTTTAATTTTTTGCCTTAATTTAGTAAGCTCACCTTCTTTGTACTTTACATAAACAACATTGGTAATTGGTATAATAATTACCATATAAGAACAATGAAATTAATTTATAATTACTTTCTGTTGTTCAATCGCTAAGTTGTGTCTGACTCTGCAACCTCGTGAACTGCAGCAGGCAGGATTCCCTCTCCTTCACCAGCTCCTGGAGTCTGCCCCAACTCATGTCCATTGAGTCAGTGATGTCATCCAACCGTCTCATTCTCTGCCACCCCCATCTCCACTTGCCCTCAATCTTTCCCAGCAACAGGGTCTTTTCCAGTGAGTTGGCTCTTCGCATAAGGAAGACAAAATACTGGAGATTCAGCATCAGTCATTCCAATGATTATTCAGGGTTGATTTCCTTTAAAACTGACTGATTTGATCTCCTTGCTCTCCAAGGGACTCTCAAGAGTCTTCTCCAGCACCACAGTTGAAAAGCATAAATTCTTTCATGCTCAGCCTTTTTTATGGTCCAACTCTCACATCCGTACATGACTACTGGGAAAAACCATAGCTTTGATTATGTGGATCTTTTATCAGCAAAGTGATGTCTCTGCTTTCTAGTATGCTCTCTAGGTTTATCATAACTTTTCTTCAATGGAGCAAGCATCTTTTATTTTCGTGGCTGCAGTCACCATTCACATTGATTTTGGAGACCAAGAAAATAATCTCTGTCACTGTTTCCACTTTTTTCCCATGTGTTTGCCATGAAGTGATGGGAACAGGTGCCATGATCTTACCTTTTGGAATGTTGAGTTTTAAGATACCTTTTTCATTCTCCTCTTTCACTTTTGTCAAGAGGCTCTTTGTTTTTTTCCTCTTTGCTTTCTGCCATTATGGTGGTGTCATCTGAAGTTGACAGATGTGAAGTTATTGATATTTCTACCAGAAGTATTGACCTTGTGAGTCAATCAGCCTGTCATTTTACATGATGTACTGTGCATATAAGTTAAATAAGTAGGGTGATGATATAACAGAGACTTGACGTACTCCTTTCCTGATTTGGATCCAGTCTGTTGTTCCATGTCCAATTCTAGCTGTTGCTTCTTGACCTGCATACAGATTTCTCAGGAGGCAGGTCAGGTGGTCTGGTCTTCACATCTCTTTAAGAATTTTCCAGTTTGTTGTGATCCACACAGTCAAAGGCTTTGGCATAATCAATAAAGCAAAGTAGATGTTTTCTGGAACTCTCTTGCTTTTTCGATGGCCCAGCGGATGTTGGCAATTTGATCTCTGGTTCCTCTGCTTTTTATAAATCCAGCTTGAATATCTGGAGCTTCACAGTTCATGTACTGTTGAAGCCTGGCTTGGAGAATTTTGAGCATTATTTTGCTAACATGTGAGATGAGTGCAATTGTGCAGTAGTTTGAGCCTTCTTTGGCATTGCCTTTCTTTGGGATTGGAATAAAAACACCTTTTCCAGTCCTGTCACCACTGCTGAGTTTTCCAAATTTGCTGGCATATTGAATGTAACTCTTTCACACCATCATCTTTTAGGATTTGAAATAGCTCAACTGGAATTCCATCACCTCCACTAAGCTTTGCTCATAGTGATGCTTGCTAAGGCCCACTTGACTTCACATTCCAGGATGTCTGGCTCTAGGTTATCTGAGTCATGAAGATCTTTTTTGTATAATTCTTCTGTGTATTCTTGCCACCTCCTCTTAATATCTTCTGCTTCTGTTAGGTCCATACCATTTCTGTCCTTTATTGTGCCCATCTTTGCATGAAATATTCCCTTTGTATCTCTAATTTTCTTGAAGAGATCTCTAGTCTTTCCCATTCTATTGTTTTCTGCCATTTCTTCCATTGGTCTCTGAGGAAGGCTTTCTTATGCATCCTTGCTATTCTTTGAAACTGCGCATTCAAATGGGTATATCTTTCCTTTTCTCCTTTGCCTTTAGCTTCTCTTCTATTCACAGCTATTTTTAAGGCCTCATCAGACAACAATTTTGCCTTTTTGCATTTCTTTTTCTTGAGGATGGTCTTGATCCCTGTCTCCTGTACAATGTCATGAACCTCTGCCCTTAGTTCTTCAGGCACTCTGTCTATCAGATCTAATCCCTTGAATCTATTTGTCACTTCCACTGTATAATTGTAAGGCATTTGATTTAGGTCATATCTGAATGGTCTACTGGTTTTCCCTACTTTCTTCATTTTAAGTCTGAATTTTGCAGTAACAAGTTCAGATATGAGCCACAGTCAGCTTCAGGTCTTCTTTTTGCTGACTGTATAAAGCTTCTCCATCTTTGGCTGCAAAGAATATAATCAGTATGATTTCAGTACTGACCATCTGGTGATGTCCATGTGTAGAGTCTTCTCTTGTGTTGTTGGAAGAGGATGTTTGCTATGACCACCAGTGCTTTCTCTTGGCAAAACTCTGTTAGCCTTTGATCTGCTTCATTTTGTACTCCAAGACCAAATTTGCCTGTTACTCCAGGTATCTCTTGATTCCTACTTTTGCATTCCAGTCCTCTATAATGAAAAGGACATCTTTTTTGGGTGTTAGTTCTAGAAGGTCTTTTAAGTCTTCATAGAAGCATTCAACTTCACCTTCTTCAGCATTACTGATCAGGGCATAGACTTGGATTACTGTGATACTGAATGGTTTGCCTTGGAAACAAACAGAGATCATTCTGTCGTTTTTGAGATTGCATCCAAGTACTCTATTTTAGACTCTTTTGTTGACAATGATGGCTACTCCATTTCCCCAGTCTTGTGGAATTTCTGTAATTAAATCCCACTATCACAAGCTGCAATCAAGATTGCTGGGAGAAATATCAATAACCTCAGGTATGCAGATGACACCATCCTTATGGCAGAAAGTAAAGAAGAACTAAAGAACCTCTTGATGAAAATGAAAGAGGAGAGTGAAAAAGTTGGCTTAAAGCTCAATATTCAGAAAACGAAGATCATGGCATCTGGTCCCATCACTTCATGGGAAATAGATGCAGAAACAGTGGAAACAATGGCTGGCTTTATTTTTATGGGCTCCAAAATAACTGCAGATGTTGATTGCAGCCATGAAATTAAAAGACACTTACTCCTTGGAAAGAAAATTATGACCAACCTAGATAGCATATTAAAAAGCAGAGACATTACTTTGCCAACAAAGGTCCGTTTACTCAAGGCTATGGTTTTTCCAGTGGTTATGTATGGGTGTGAGAGTTGGACTATAAAGAAAGCTGAGCACTGAAGAATTGATGCTTTTGAACTGTGGTGTTGGAGAAGACTCTTGAGAGTCCCTTGGACTGCAAGGATATTCAACCAGTCCATCCTAAAGGAAATCAGTCCTGGGTGTTCATTGGAAGGACTGATGCTAAAGCTGAAACTCCAATACATTGGCCACCTGATGTGAAGAACTGATTCATTTGAAAAGACCTTGATGCTGAGAGGGATTGGGGACAGGATGAGAAGGGGGAAGACAGAGGATAAGATGGTTGGATGGCATCACTGACTCGATGGACATGGGTTTGGGTGAATTCTAGGAGTTGGTGATGGACAGGGAGGCCTGGCGTGCTGCGGTTCATGGGGTCACAAAGAGTCGGACACGACTGAGCAACTGAACTGTACTCATCCTTATAATTACTTTATATTATAAACTATAAGGAATTATATCGAATTTGGTTATGAATATCTACATGTGTAGGTAAGCTAAATTTTAAAGAGTTATTTCAGAATGTACAACTGGTAAAAAGATTTTCCCCAAAGCATATGGAATTCACTCAAGTTTTCACCTTCCCAAGAAGGAAAAGAAATCTAAGGCTTTATTTTATGGGTATTAGGTAAAATCAGTGAACTCAAAATTGCTTTGTTTTTTAAGATTTTTACCTGAGAGCCAGCACAGAGCCCTAAGAACAGGATGGGGGGGGGGGTCATCTCATTTTATTGCTTTACTCTGGGAAAATATTTTCTTACTGATATATAAAATTTCTATTTGGATAAATGAACAAAGCTTAGGGGCTCCTTTTCCCAAAGTAAGAAAAAGAGTACCCCAAACTATGTACAACTTTTTGCCTGTATTAAGATAATGAATATCATATTGTCACTTGAAAAGATTAGAAATATATTTTTCAAACTGGTACTTTGTTACTTGGAAGTGTGGGTTGGTGACCTGGTAGAAAGTTGGAGACTTGAAGAATCAACTGCCTATGATGTTGAATAAAAGTTTATTCATAGAAATTATAATAAAAAAAGTATTTTAGGTGAACTTCCCAAAGATTAGCTATTTACTTGAGACATATATACCACTTGTTATGTGCCAACTACTTCTTTATGTGCTTTATAAATATTAACTTTCTGGTTTTCATAACAACTCAGAGGTGCTTGTTATTTTTTCTACTTCATGGTGAAGAAACTGGAGCTAGATCAGTTTGATAACTTGTTGAGGTTTATAGAGCAAATAAGTTGTAGAGCCACTGTACTGATTTTCATTTGATGTTGACCAAGACTGGAATTGAAATCTGTTCAATTTTTAGAGAGACATTGAGAAAGTCTAGAGAATTTATGACACTACCTGCTTTGGTCAGCATCAAGTTCTTAGAGTTAGTGTAATGACTTGCTCTAGGATTTAGTCTGGAATTTTAAGAGCAGTCTGATTACACTAGATACAGAAAGAAAACTGTGTACTTGAGTTATTATAATGCATCAGTATGTGAGATACAGTAGAGAAAGGAGAGAGACGGTCTCCACAGTCATTTCAAATCACACATAATTGAATATAGAAATTCTCAGATATTTCTGACTTGAAAAAATTCAGATACAACACTCAATACCTGATTCTACTATAGTTTTGTCAACTGTGAACACACAATAACATCTTATAAGGTTGAGAGAGCATTCGTAAACTTTTGCATCTTTGTCAAAATTCCAGACTCATATTTAGCCTCCTAAGTACTTAAGAAAGTTCAATTCAATAGAGATTTCTACTCTCAAATAAGCAGAATCTCTCAGTTCAGTTTAGTTCAGTCGCTCAGTCATGTCCAACTCTTTGCAACCCCATGGACTTTAGCACGCCAGTCCTCCCTGTCCATCACCAACTCCTGGGGTTTACTCAAACTCATCTCCATTGAGTCAATGATGACATCCAACCATCTCATCCTTTGTCATTCCCTTTTCCCCCAGCCTTCAATCTTTCCCAGCATCAGGGTCTTTTCCAATGAGTCAGTTCTTTGCATCAGGTGGCCAAAGTATTGGAGTTTCAGCTTCAATATCAGTCCTTCCAATGAATATTCAGGACTGATTTCCTTTAGGATGGACTGTTTTAATCTCATTGCAGTCCAAGGGACTCTCAAGAACCACAGTTCAAAAGAATCAATTCTACAGAGCTCAGCTTTCTTTAGAGTCCAACTCACACATCCATACATGACTACTGGAAAAACCATAGCCTTGACTAAATGGACTTTTGTTGGCAAAGTAATGTCTCTGCTTTTTAATATGCTGTCTAGGTGGGTCATAATGTTTCTTCCAAAGAGTAAGTGTCTTTTAATTTCGTGGCTACAGTCATCATCTGCAGTGATTTTGGAGCCCAAAAAATAAAGTTTGTAACTGTTTCCACTGTTTCTACATCTATTTGGCATATTTCACTATTTGCTATTTTTCACTTTCCTCTTTTACTTTCCTCAAGAGGCTCTTTGGTTCTTCACTTTCTGCTCTAACGGTGGTGTCATCTGCATATCTGAGGTTACTGATATTTTTCCCTGCAATCTTGATTCCAGCTTGTGCTTCATCCAGCCCAGCATTTCTCATGATGTACTCTGCATATAAGTTAAATAAGTAGGGTGACAATATACAGCCTTAATGTACTCCTTTCTCAATTTGGAACCCATCTGTTGTTCCATGTCCAGTTCTAATTGTTGCTTACTGACCTGCATACAAATTTCTCAAAAGGCAGGACAGGTGGTCTGGTATTCCCATCTCTTCAAGAGTTTTCCACAGTTTGTTATGATCCATGCAGTCAAAGGCTTTGGCATAGTCAATAAAGAAGAGATAGATGTGTTTCTGGAACCCTCTTGCTTTTTCGATGACCCAGAAGATGTTGGCAACTTGATCTCTGGTTCCTCTGCCTTTTCTAAAACCAGCTTGAACATCTGGAAGTTCACAGTTCACGTACTGTTGAAGCCTGGCTTGGAGAATTTTGATCATTACTTTGCTAGCATGTGAGATGAGTGCCCATCTTTGCATGAAATGTTCCTTTGATATCTCTGATTTTCTTGAAGAGATCTCTAGTCTTTCCCATTCTGTTGTTTTCCTCTATTTCTTTGCATTGATTGCTGAAGAGGGCTTTCTTATCTCTTCTTGCTATTCTTTGGAACTCTGCATTCAGATGTTTGTATCTTTCCTTTTCTCCTTTGCTTTTCGCTTCTCTTCTTTTCACAGCTATTTGTAAGGCCTCCCCAGACAGCCATTTTGCTTTTTTGCATTTCTTTTCCATGGGGATGGTCTTGATCCCTGTCTCCTGTACAATGTCACGAACCTCATTCCATAGTTCATCAGGCACTCTATCAGATCTAGGCCCTTAAATCTATTTCTCACTTCCACAGTATAATCATAAGGGATTTGATTTAGGTCATACCTGAATGGTCTAGTGGTTTTCCCTACTTTCTTCAATTTCAGTCTGAATTTGGCAATAAGGAGTTCATGGTCTGAACCACAGTCAGCTCCTGGTCTTATTTTTGCTGACTGTATAAAGCTTCTCCATCTTTGGCTGCAAAGAATATAATCAATCTGATTTCGGTGTTGACCCTCTGGTGATGTCCATGTATAGAGTCTTCTCTTGTGTTATTGGAAGAGGGTGTTTGTTATGACCAGTACATTTTCTTGGCAAAACTCTGTCTTCGCCCTGCTTCATTTCCATATTCCAAGGCCAAATTTGCCTGTTACTCCAGGTGTTTCTTGACCTCCTACTTTTGCATTCCAGTCCCCTATAATGAAAAGGACATCTTTTTTGGGTGTTAGTTCTAAAAGGTCTTGTAGGTCTTCATAGAGAAGACTCTTGAGAGTCCCTTGGACTGCAAGGAGATCCAACCAGTCCAGTCTGAAGGAGATCAGCCCTGGGATTTCTTTGGAAGGAATGATGCTAAAGCTGAAACTCCAGTACTTTGGCCACCTCATGCGAAGAGTTGACTCATTGGAAAAGACTCTGATGCTGGGAGGGATTGGGGGCAAGAGGAGAAGGGGATGACAGAGGATGAGATGGCTGGATGGCATCACTGACTCGATGGACGTGAGTCTGAGTGAACTCCGGGAGTTGGTGATGGACAGGGAGGCCTGGCATGCTGCGATTCATGGGGTCGCAAAGAGTCGGACACGACTGAGCGACTGATCTGATCTGATCTGAGATGAGTGCAATTGTGTGGTAGTTTGAGGATTCTTTGGTATTGCCTTTCTTTGAGATTGGAATGAAAACCGACCTTTTCCAATCCTTGCAGAATCTCTGGTGAAAACAAAAGTTTGAAACAGATCCTTCTAAGATACACATGCATGCTCATATACTCACATCATATACATGGTGTGGTCCCTTCATTAAGGAATACTGGAGTGAATTGCTGTTTCCTTCTCCAGGAGATCTTCCCAATTCATGGGCTGCATCTGCTTCTCCTGCATTGGCAGGCAGATTCTTTACCACCGAGCCACCTGGGAAACCCAGAAGAATGCATGGATCTTTGTAAATTCTCTATAATAGCTATTCTGTCACAAGTATTAATAATAAGATGAATGCAATATGTTAGATATGTAGTACTTACTATTTCTCTTTTATTATTTTTGTTTTGTTTTTTAATTTTATTTTATTTTTAAACTTTACATAACTGTATTAGTTTTGCCAAATATCAAAATGAATCCGCCACAGGTATACATTCTCTTTTAAAAAATACTATACTTTTTCATAAAAATACAGTAGCTAGTATTTCATTTCTTTCTAGCATTATGCTTTTACTTTTTCACATGTCATCACTCTGAGATGTACTCTGGAAATAAATGAGTAACATCTTTGTTGTAAACAAAGTTCTTTTACTATTAGAAGGAGTATGCCAAATTGCAAAGAGTAAGTTTTCCTATTCCATTTTAATTATATTAAATGATTTTAGTTCATGATAGTAATTTGAGTTATTTTCACCAGCTTTCTTTCAGTTTAAACCATGTCATATTATTAAATATCTGTGCATGTAGTGCTTTCATTTTAAAGATGGAAAATACCTGTAGTTTTACTCCTTATATATATATTTTTACCTTTTTTCTTCAAGAGAAATGCACAGAATTAATTTTCAAAATAAGCACACCAAGAAAATACTTTTCATTTAAAGCTATTACGTTTTAAGTACCTTGATTAATTTACTAAGTTTTCTTGAACACAGCAGAATGAATGAATTTGTGACATGTACATGATAAAACTCTTCTCCAAATGGGTCTCTTTATTTATTTTAGCTACCTGTCTACAGGTGACTACATCAGCACACTTAGCAGCTGTTCTGTAGCATTGATATTAAATAAACAAATAAGTCAGCAGAAGAGAGTGGTCAACATAAAGTGGTAGAGAAAGATGGTTGTTAGGACAGAACCAGATGGTGTTTATTCATCTCATTCTAGAAAAGAAAGTCATTTAACCAGAAAACTCACATACTCGATAAGTATATTCCTGATACAGAGATTTGTGCATTAAGTAAACCTAGCCTGAAACAGATAAATTTTTAAATTATGTAACTCTTTGACCTGTATGAAATTACATAACAACCTAGTTTCTACCTAACAACTCTATTTCTTAGAGGGTCTGCACTAGGCAATTTGATAAAATTGTCTAATCCAGCACTATTCTCCAATAGAAATATTATAAGGCAGTCTTACCTACTGGCCCACTGGGGGAAGTCCCACATATGTGGGACATTTAAAAATGTTACAGATGCCATGTTGAAAACAGGAAAAGGAAACAAGTACAATTAGTTGTAATTATATATTTTATCCCAGTATGTAAACAATTTTATTATGTAAACAATAGAAAATAATTAATGGGATTTTAAGTTTTTTTTCACTAAGTCTCTGAAGTTCAGTGTGTATTTTTTACTTATAGCATATCTCACTTTGGACTAGCCACATTTCAGGTGTTCAATAGGCATGTGTGGCTACCATATTGGACAAGGTAAGTTAAGTCTAGTTAAACCCTGTCTTTCTCTATCCTGTCTTATAAATCTTAAATCTGTGTACCTGAAAAATATTTCACATTTAGTCTTCGAGCTTAATGTAAAATGGATCACAGATAATATGGAAATTCTTGGTCTGTGACGCTAACAACCTAATACCTATTACCTAATAACCTTATTACCTAATAACTCCCTCTCTAGATCTATATCTGAACTACCAGCTGATATCTAATAACTTATTTTTCTCTCAAAAGCAATAACTATATCTCATCACCTGTAATATGGGGATTATCATTATAAATTTTCTTTGAATATTCTTTGAAGTTATATTTGACCATTAGTTTGTATATGTGAAGTATTAATCAATCAAAAAACTGCTATTTTCCCCAGATCTTATGAAAATTACTCTGAGATCTTCTTTCTTCTTTCTTTGCCAGAATATACCCTTAAAAATGTTATGGAGTTGTTCCAGCTGTTTCTTTGACCATCACTGTTCTAAAAGCACAAGGAAAAGTTTGAGTCTCTCCTGCCATTGGTCAAAAGCATTGCTCAGAGTATTGTTTCACTGCTTTCCTTTTTCAACATTTCCATGAAAGGAAAAAGGGTGCCTCTTTCCCCACCAGCCTTCTGCTCCCTGTCTTGAAATACTTTGCATGTCACTGATCCTCAACAAAATCCAGCCTGTTTAAATTAAAGTACTACATGGCATTATCTACATTCTTCTGGTGAATAGCCTGCATTTTATAGGCTGAAATGTCATTCATCTTGCATTATTTACCACTTGTGTAAATGGACTAGTTTTCAAGATGCTGTTGAAACAAAAACAATAGCAGAAAAGTTCTATTAGGAAAAGGGGCCCTCCGGCAATTCTTGCTTCACAGTCCATTGCTTCCCACAATCAGTAAACTGTGGAGTTTACTAAAAGTAATTTAAACTAATGGTTTGGTAAAAGGCAATCCAAATAAGGTGCTATTATGGAGTAAGCAAGCTGCATTTTTTTCCCTGGTCAGTCACTGGAAGAAACTGTGCAGAGCCCTCGGAAGGAAATCTGTGAACACTTTTCACAGATCTTTTTCAAACAAGCAGCCTGCTATGCAGCGTGAGGGAACCAGCTTTCTAGGAAGTACCTTTGCACATTGTGAAGTCTGCCATGTAATAGGGATCACCAAATCTCGAGATCCAAAAGGTTTCTTAGATCCCACTTCAGGGACTCAGGAAATTGTTAATGATAATGGAGGTCAACAAATATGTAAGTATGTAAAAACCTGGGTCAAATCCAGTGAGATATAGCATTAGAATAAATATGAACCCAGACTACATGAAATTACAAAGGTTAATGGGGAGGCAAACATAAATATCATGATCTGAATAAAAAGGTATTCTAGAAAGCTCTTGAATTTCAAGAGAGAAAGACTGTAAACAATAGATTGTATAAGTTGGATTTTACAGAACTTTAAGGAATATATTCATATGACTAAATCGAATTTTGTAAACATTTGCTTTAACACTAATATGAAATGGATAGCTTTTATCTTCATAATTTAAGCACGATGAGCTACTTACGCAAACAATGATAAAGCATTTTTATATCATCTATGCCATCTAATAATAAAAGTTCCTCTAAATGGTCCTATCCATGTAATACAAAATAAACTTGAATCAAATCAGGTAACAGGGATAATGTACTCTTAGAGAAAAGTCAATCATTCCTTTGATGAAAAGGTAGACGATATTATATTATCATGCTGACTTTTTTTTTTTATCATTTAACCTGACTCTCTGTTGCTAAGTCACTTCAGTTGTGTCCGACTCTGTGCGACCCCATAGACGGCAGCCCACCAGGCTCCCCCATCCCTGGGATTCTCCAGGCAAGAATTCTGGAGTGGGTTGCCATTTCCTTCTCCAATGCATAAAAGTGAAGAATGAAAGTGAAGTCGCTCAGTCGTGTCCGACTTGTAGCAACCCCATGACTGCAGCCCACCAGGCTCCTCCGTCCATGGGATTTTCCAGGCAAGAGTACTGGAGTGGGGTGCCATTTCCTTCTCTGAACCTAACTCTCTAGCAAGTCTATTACCTTTGGCCTGAAAATAAATAGCTTCTACCTGTCAACTGTACTACCTTTTTTGTCTCTCTAGGAGTTACGTTGGACAGCAATGATCTCTCACTTTACTGGAATTACTATTTGCAGATGTGGTTGGCTACAGTGCACACCTTAGTCTTTTCTCTTTCTCATATGTACACTCTTTCTTTTTTAATTTTCAAAGTTAAAAAAAAGGTTCATGCAAGTCATCTGTTGGTGAAGGCACCACTAAACAGCATTTCAAGCTCGAGGGGACTTGTGCACCATCAGATATAGCAGTCTAGAGCCACTTACAGTCTCAGCAATTTATTTCTATTGCTCTCTTTCTAGAGAAGAAAGAAGATTCTTCCTTTTCTACCATCTTTTCCAAAGGAGCATCTACATAAAAGGGACTGGAGTCTCCAGAGACAAATTTTCATCCATTTATCATGTATCCATCTTTCCTAGGTTTGCATAGGAATTCTCATGGCTGGAAAAGAGGTGGGTGTAGGTCAGGATCTGGCTGGGAGAAATTCCCATCTTCTACTGAATTTGAATTTTTTTTTTTTTTTTCTAGGCTCCTGGACTTTGGCCTCAAGTCTGCTTCACAGTGCCAAACACTTTTTTCCCCTCTATTAAACATTTATAATAGTGTTTTTAAATGATTATTTTTCTTCAATCAGGTTTTTTTTTTTCCATTTTTTCCCTGAAATAGAAATTATGGATGGAGTTCTAATTCTTCCTCATGGTGGCTCATGAGGTTTGGTTGGACATCTTTTAAATGTTTACTAGATTTAGATGTGATGTTTACTTGCTCAATCCACATAGAATTACTCAAAATGAACACGAGATCTGACTCTGCCAAAATATTTAATGACATAAAATTTGTAGAAATGGGATATAGACACAAATGTCTATTTTGATGGCATATCTTTAGCAAAGTATGTTCATGAAAACAAGTTTGTATATTTTCAGCATAATTTAAAATGCTTAGTTTTTTTGTGCATGGAAAGGCACTAGTTTGGCTTAATAAAGAGAAATTCTAGTTAGTAATACACTTTTCATGCCTCTTCTCAGCAGTGATTGAATTTACAAGATGGTTAGATTCATAGGGCTGAATGTGGGTAAGTCACTGAGACAACACTTACGTTGGTGGGGAGCAGGTTAATCCTGACTGCAATTGTTAGGTAAAAGGCTGACTCCTTGCAGAATTGTACGAAAAATACTCTCATCAAGAATTGTATATTAACCAGGATCTCAGGTGGAAGGACTATGTCTAAAAATTATTGATCTTTGTAAACACACACTTATAATTGTAGTATTTTACTTCTGCCTCAAATATGACTAGAATCAATATGAGACATACACAGTCACAATTCCCTTAGATATAAGAATCTAGTGCCTATACTAGTAAAGGTATTGTATTAACCAGCAGCAATCTGGCTCCTCTTCTAACTGGAAGAAAATAGGACGATGCTCTGTCACTAGCCCTACCTCTGAGCAGCTATTTTTTGCTCTCGCTGTCCTGACAGCTGTAATGTCCTTGCTGTTGATGTCCTGATCTGTGCTTTTCTTGTTCCTTGAAACTTGGTTATTTTTCTACATTCTTGTTCCCAGAACTTCTTTTTATTACAGACAATTTTTATTACCTGGTACACAATTTTTCCTTGTCCTTCTAACTCATTCTCATACTGAATGATTTCAGTATTTTCTGTATGCAAATCACTTACTGCAGTTGACAGATGCTACTGATCTTAATTAGTAATGTAACAAAATTATCTGGGAGGCTTAATGAAAAACAGGGTTGGGTCCAACTCAAGTACATATAGTAAAAAAATAAATACATAAAATTTCATCTTTCTCACATGCTTCAAATCCATTCCTAAAGTCATTTTTGTATATCCTTCCTGAAACATTTTATGAATATTCTGGAAAGTAGTTGTTTTCATTTTCCTAAAATTGGGGTTATGCTTTATTCATTTGGATTGTTCTAATCAGTACATTTTTTCTTTTATGTTACTTTCTATGGCTATCACCACACTGAACCTGATTCATTATTTTCCAACTGCATATTATTTAAGTATAATATATTTAACCTGTCTTCCACGGGTGGAAAATTAAATTGTTCTAACTAGACTATTATAAACTGCTACAACAAATGTCTTTTCCTATCTTTACACAATTGTGTTAATATTTTTCTAGTGTAAACTCCGGGAAGTGGAATTCCTGAGTCTAAGAGTTTATACACATTTACCTTGAACAGATCCTGCCAAATTTCCTGCCAAAGTCGATACAACTGTTTGCACTCACTCAGCAATATGACAGTGCTGCTTGCTCCCTGCCTTGGCCAAAAATAGGCATCATCACACTTGCGAACCCATGGATTACAACCTGTCAGCCTCCTCTGTCCGTGGACTTCTACAGCCAAAAATACTGGAGTGGGTTTCCATTCCCTCCTCCAGGGTTTTAATCTTTACTCAACTTATAATATAGGATTTCCCAGGTGGCGCTAGTGGTAGAGACCCGTCTGCTAACGCAGGAGTCATAAGAGGAGGGCATGGCAACTCACTCCAGTATTCATGCCTAGAGAATCCCATGGATAAGGGAAGCTGGTGGACTATGGTCCACAGGGTCTCAAAGAGTCAGACAAGACAAGCGACTTAGCATGCACTCTTGCACAAACTTATAATATACTCTCTAACTGGACTTTCATTTGTAACTCTTTACTTTTGAGTGAGATTGAGTATTTTTTTCTGCTTATAAGCATATTTGTGTACTTTGTTATAAACTCTCAGTTCCTATCTTTTGATGATTTGACTATTGAATTTGTAGTCTTTCTCCAAACTGATTTGTAAAACATTACATAACCACATTAGTGATTTGTCATTTTTCAAAAACTAAATGTATCATTTATTTCTATATACATATTTTTCTTTCAATTAAAGTGATAATTTTTAAATGATAATTAACTTTTTATTGAGCTATAACTCATATGCTTTTTGAAAAAGTACAATTCAATGATTTTTAGTTTATTCACAAAATTGTACATCATCACTACTCTCAAATTCCAGAACATTTCAGCAGTCTGAAAGGAAACCCTGTATCTATTAAGCAGTCACTTGCCATTTCCCTTCTCCCTCACCTCAGCAAACACAGATCTACTCTAATAGAGACACTAATCTGTCTCTATGAAGTGGTGATTTTTTAAACCTTTCGTATGGCTTCTACATTCTGTACCATGCATGAAAAGGTCTTAATTTTTCAATAACTTCTTATGGTTTCTATTGGACCTCTAATTTTTCCCTAGTCTTTATGTACATCATTCAACTAATGTACATCATTCAACTAGGTTTTATTTTGACTTAACAGATTGATTTTTTAAATATTTTACTATAAAATTTTCAAACAAATAGAAAAGACAAGAATTTTAAAGTGTTATACCCATCACGAAGGTTCTACAAATCTATTTTAACTATTTTAAGTCCATCTCACATCTTTCCATCTATCATTTTGAGACAGATATTTAATATGACTTTGTAAAAATTATGTATTACAGATACCATTGTTTCTAATTTTTCCACCTTATTGTAAGTTGCACTTGGCATTTTATTGTTGTTCATTTCTGCCTTTTGCTAAAAACTCTGGTTGTAGTGTAAATGTTTGGCTTTAGAAGGTATATATATTATAGTATTTATTCTTCAAAACTATCAACAATGTACTTAAATTTTATGTATCTCAGTGTATCCATTTTAGCTAATGAAAAATAACTTCACTATGAAAATGATGAAAATTTGAACACATATATGTCAACCTATCTCAATTTTGTCATTTTTATTCCAAATTTGCCTTGTTCAGTTTTGTAACATTTCCAATCTTTTAAAACAATTATCTTAATTGTTTTTCATCTTTAATTAGTGTTAGTCATTCCTCATTACCTTAAAAAAAAAAACAACTTATTCATTCATGAGTTTTTATTTTGACTTTTTTTTTCCATTGGCTGAATATTTTTGCTCATACTTTGTCTAGTTGTTTTCATAGTTCTTTCAAGATTAACTTGTTGGGTCTATGATTTCTTACATGTTTGAAGACATAAACACATATAAAATCTCTTTTTCTCAAAATTTTACAGACATAATCACACTTTCTCCTGTCAGTGATTAGCGCTCTGGGAATTCTGAAGTCCTTATTTCCCTCTCTTGCAGATGCATTTACGTCTTGGTTGAAGATTTCATTGTTGTTGTTGTCTTTAAGTTCATTATATTTATCAAGATACAAATAGGTAAGAGTTACTTAATGATGTTTCCTAGAACAAATTGTACATTTTGATCTACAAATTATATTATTTATTTACAAAAGCAATTCTTTCTCTATCTTAGATTTTTGGTGAGGGTAATTGTCTCTTTTTTTTTTTTTTAAATCATGTCTAATTTTTATCTCTTTGAAAATAATTTTTATGCTTCTTACTTCAAGATTATAGAGAGGAATTTTTTCTCTGAACATTTCCATGGGCAGTTCTTCAAAATTGAAATACTTTGTTACCTTTTGTTATAATTTATCCTCTCTTTTTAATTTTTTCATTTCAATGTTGCCTGGACACTATTTTTTTTTCCATTTCTGGTTTCTTCTTTTCTCCAAATAGAGATTTTGATAAATCCAACTGATGCTGAAGAGCTGAGTGGGAGTAATTTGGGCAGATGGGGATTTGGGCAGCAGTTTGTGCTTTTATCATTCCCGTGTCCACCTGCCATACTTTGTCATCCTTAAAGTTCATCTTACTTTTACATAGAGTATGATTTGAAGGCAGAGGTCATTTACATTTATCATATTATATTTCTCAGTTTTAAAACAGTCTCATTAATTATACTTTAAACAAATTTGCCACATTGATAACCTAGCTCCAAACCCACTAAACCTTTGATTCCTAGCTGGTAATTTCAATTTTGGCACATTCCTGGCTTTCCTTCAAACCTGGCTCCTCATAAATCCATCTGGGCTCTTTCTTATCCTTATCTCATTGTGAAGTCAATTAGAAACTCATGATAATTATAAATGTCCCTGCTGCTGCTGCTGCTAAGTCGCTGCAGTCATGTCCGACTCTGTGCGACCCCATAGACGGCAGCCCACCAGGCTCCCCCGTCCCTGGGATTCTCCAGGCAAGAACACTGGAGTGGGTTGCCATTTCCTCCTCCAATGCATGAAAGTGAAAAGTGAAAGTGAAGTCGGTCAGTCATGTCTGACTCTTAGCAACCCCATGGACCACAGCCTACCAGGCTCCTCTGTCCTTGGGAATTTCCAGGCAAGAATACTGGAGTGGGGTGCCTGTGACCATTTTGCATGAACTGTTCCCTTGGTATCTCTAATTTTCTTGAAGAGATCTCTAGTCTTTCTCATTCTATTGTTTTCCTCTATTTCTTTGCATTGATCACTGAGGAAGGCTTTCTTTAATCTCTCCTTGCTGTTCTTTGAAACTCTGCATTCAAATGGGTATATCTTTCCTTTTCTCCTTTGCTTTTAGCTTCTCTTTTCGCAGCTATTTGTAAGGCCTCGTCAGACAACCATTTGCCTTTTTGCATTTCTTTTTTGGGGTGATGGTCTTGATCACTGCCTCCTGTACAATGTCACGAACTTCTGTCCATAGTTTTTCAGGCACTCTGTCTATTAGATCTAATCCCTTGAATCTCCATTTGTCACTCCCACTGTATAATTATAAGAGGTTTTATATAGGTCATACATGAATGGTCCAGTGGTTTTCCCTACTTTCTTCCATTTATGTCTGAATTTGGCAATGAGGAGTTCATGATCTGAGCTGCAGTCAGCTCCTGGTCTTGTTTTTGCTGACTGTATAGAGCTTCTCCTTCTTTGGGTGCAAAGAATATAATCAATCTGATTTCATTATTGACCATCTGTTGATGTCCATGTGTAGAGTATTCTCTTGTGTTGTTGGAATGGGCACAATAAAGGACAGAAATGGTATGGACCTAACAGAAGCAGAAGATATAAAGAAGAGGTGGCAAGAATACACAGAAGAGCTATACAAAAAAGATCTTCATGACCCAAATAACCACAATGGTGTGATCACTCACCTAGAGCCAGATGTTCTAGAATGAGAAGTCAAGTGGGCCTTAGGAAGCATCACTACGAACAAAGCTAGTGGAGTTGATAGAATTCCAGTTGAGTTATTTCAAATCCTAAAAGATGATGCTGTGAAAGTACTGCACTCAATATGCCAGCAAATTTGGAAAACTCACCAGTGGCCACAGGACTGGAAAAGGTCTGTTTTCATTCCAATCCCAAAGAAAGGCAATGTCAAAAAGAATGTTCAAAGTACTGCACAATTGCACTCATCTCACATGCTAGCAAAGTAATGCTCACAATTCTCCAAGTCAGGCTTCAACAGTACGTGAACTGTGAACTTCCAGATATTCAAGCTGGATTTATAAAAGGCAGAGGAACCAGAGATGAAATTTCTAGCATCTTCTGGATCATCAAAAAAGCAAGAGTGTTCCAGAAAAACATCTATTTTTACTTTATTGACTGCACCAAAACCTTTAACTGTATGGGTATCAACTAACTGTGGAAAATTCTTCAAATGATGGGAATACCAAACTACCTGACCTGCCTCCTGAGACATTGATATGCCGTTCAAGAAGAAACAGTTAGAACTGGACATGGGACAACAGATTGGTCCCAAATTGGTAAAGGAGTACATCAAGACTGTATATTGTCACCCTGCTTATTTAACTTATATGCAGAGTACATCATGCTAATTGCCGGGCTGGATGAAGCATAAGCTGAAATCAAGATTGCCAGGAGAAATATCAATAACCTCAGATAGGCAGATGACACTACCCTTATAGAAAGGGAAGAAGAACTAAAGAGCCTCTTGTTGAAAGTGAAAAAGGAGATTGAAAAAGTTGGCTTAAAACTCAACATTCATAAAACTAAGATCATGGCATCCGTTCCCATCACTTCATAGTAAATAGATGGGGAAACAATGGAAACCATGTTTTTATACTGGGGGCTCCAAAATCACTGCAGATAGTGACTGCAGCCATGAAATGAAAGGACCCTTGCTTCTTGGAAGAAAAGCTATGACCAACCTAGACAACATATTAAAAAGCAGAGACATTACTTTACCAACAAAGGTCTGTCTAGTCAAAGCTATGGTTTTTCCAGTATGCATGTATGGATGTGAGAGTTGGACTATAAAGAAAGCTGAGTGCTGAAGAATTGATGCTTTTAGACTGTAGTGTTGGAGAAGACTCTTGAGAGTCCCTTGAACTGCAAGGAGATCCAACCAGTCAACCTAAAGGAAATCAGTCCTGAATATTCATTGGAAGGACTAAAGCTAAAGCTGAAACTCCAATACTTTGGTCACCTGATGTGAACTGACTTACTGAAAAAGATTCATGTGCTGGAAAAGATTGAGGGCAGGAGGATAAGGGGATGACAGAGGATGAGATTGTTGGATGGCATCACCAACGCGATGGACCTGGGTTTGAGTAGGTTCTGGGAGTTGGTGATGGACAGGGAAGCCTGGCGTGCTGCAGTTCATGGGGTCGCAAAGACTCAGACACAACTGAGCAACTGAACTGAACTAAGGTAACTTGGATACAACAAATTTGGATATAGTTAATCGATATAAGACAAAGGCTGGCAATAAATATACCAATATGGTGCTAATAGTCATCTCTGAATTGAGACATTAAAGATGATTTTAATTCTCTTAACATTTATTTTAAAAATATCTTCCTGGAAGTTGAGTTTCCCTCCTCCTTTTTTAAAATTGTCTGAAAATTATTTCATGTGAATTTCTATTATTAGTGACACGGGAATTAGTAGATAAGAACTGTTACTTTTCATATGTTACTGGTACAAACTTTATATTTTCTCAGTCATGGTGGTTCCTTGGTCAGTTTTGGTGCTTTTTCTAAGAATTTTCCAGTTTTTTCTTTTTTTTTTTTTTTTTCTTTAATCTTTTTAGGTAAAGCTACTAATACTATATGCATTGTCCAGTTGGGAATAAATACAACTCCCTCTCTTTTTGTGTTACATTAAAATATACTTCAAGGTGAGATTTACTGTTGGTTTTTTGAAACTGTTTTGAAAATACCATACTGAAGATTATGATTTGTTTAAACTATCCAAATTAAATCTTAAAACAAGTGAAATATCTTATTTTGCTAAAAGAAGTGGTTAATTTCTAGATTTATGTAACTAACGTCTAGCAAGTCTCAGTTAATACTTTGGAAACATGAAACATGGAGTCCCTGGCCAATTTTCTCAGTGGATTGTATGATATCTTTCTCTGACACTTTATGCGGTGGGTATGATCATAAAGTTTTTGCACATGCACCATATTAAGTATTTCAGAGGGAGAGGTTTGCCTACTTAGTCTCTAATTAGAATTTTTCACTAAACCTTAGCAGAAAATAAAAGTTCATAAATTTAGGGTCTTTGACATTTTGTAATATTTGCACATGGAAATGATCATGTGAAGAACTGCACCACCCAAGCAGCAGCTGTAAAAAATAATGTTTTCAAAGAAAGTCTGGAATTAAAATGAAAATGTGAGGCAAATGAAAAAGTAAAACTCAACATAGCACCAGAATAAAAGATATATAGCTTTTTCATGTATTTTAGAGTAAACATTGAAGTTAAAGATATGAAAAAAGTTTTGTGTAATCAAGTTTCCTGAAGTGTTTACTACAATGTTTCTAGATTTGTGTGTAAACACATCAAGTCCAAAAGGGCTGTGTGTAAAGTTGGGGATTACTTGCAACATGGATTCTGGCTCTTCCCCAAAGCATTTATAGCTTGTAGGATTCAAACCTTTCATTTTTTCCATCATTTTCACGACTCTATCTTTAGGCAGTGATTTAAATAAAAATGATCTATGGCATTCAGTCTTATCCATTATCTTGGGTTATTTGTCTCTTGACTTTTTTCTTTCAAATTCCTTTATTATACTTAAATTATCCTTTCTAAGGGCGATTTCACCCATTCACATTAGTGAAATTACCCTATCATACACCAGTAATCTACAAGTATACTATAAAAGGATAATAATTTAAACACTATTTCAATCTCCTGACAGCTAATGAGTATACTGCCTTGACTCTCGTAAGCAATATATTGATAATATATTAATATCACTTTAGAAGTAATTTGAAAAATACTGTTAATAAATATACATCAGCAGTCGGGTATGTGCTATATTGCCTACATAACATTTATTTGACCATAAAAATTTCATGCACTTCAATATTAAGCTCCTCCTTGGAGCTTTTGCAAGCTTTTAGATAGAAATAATGCACACTTAGGTGTAGACTGATCCCTCTTCTCACTATTGTCACAGTGGATGTAGTTCTGCATCTTCAAAATTCATGCTTTCAATTTTGTTGTCCAGTAAAGGAATGGAAATGGTGCTAAATAAATAATGTTGATACAAAGGACATGCTATGCATTCTAAAACAAATTAGCAAAAATTTATTGTTCCATATTTAACTTTTGTATGAAAATTCTTTTGAATAAAGGAAAAATTGATAATAATATTTGAAAAATACGGTTTTGACCTAGCTACTATTTTTGATTGTCAAATACTGATTTTTATATATTAACATATGAATATGTTTTAAAACATGTTAAAATTAAATATTATACTGGTCATTTTACATGAAGATAAAGACGGTTATTTCTGAAACAAATGGTCAGTTGCATCATCTTTCATGCACACAAACTTAAAGAAAAAGTGTTCATAAACATGAATTGGTAACCAACAATTTGTTATTCATGGTTTTTTATGAATATTTGTTAAAAAGGTAATTATGCACATAGTCATTTAGAAAAAATTACCCAGTAACACTTTTTACATGCTTCTGTTTTCATCTGAATTACTGACATTAATCTGTTGATGTTCTTCTTAAGAGTTTTAATTGCATATTTCATTTTTGAGATAATCATCAGCATGTAAAGGAATGGATGATTACAATAATTCTGTTTCTCTTAGAAATCATCAAGTCCCTCAGATACATAAACACTCCAGATAGGGAAAATTTTTCAAAAGAGAGCAAGAAAAATATATGAATATATTTGTACTCTATAAAAATGCAGGTGTTATTTGTTGCCAAAACTTACATCACTAGATGTGGTTATAAGGTACCCAGAATCATATTATGATTCCTGCATTCTCAGACAGTTAGATATGCTTTAAACAACTTTGAAATTTTTCAGACCAGTAGAAGCAAGGATAACTATTGTTTCATGTTTATGTTTTATATTCCAGAGGAAAATACTTTCAAATAAATATTCTTTATTACTTTTTAGTAAATTTTAAAGTCATCAGTGTATATTCACAATCGTGAAGTGATTCACAAGTTGTAGTTTGTTCTCACCTTTTTTTTTTTACCTTAGAGACTTTTTTTTTTTACCTTATAGACAGCTTTTAAACCAACCATACTTTATAAAAGATTTCAATATTTAGAGGATCATGTGTATATGACAACAAAGGTAACGTCTCTGAAAAGATATTAACTTTAAGGGGATTACTAACAAGTTACAGAAAAACAGGTATTTTGTTTCATCACATCTAAATTTTATTTTATCAGATTTAGGAAGGAAGAGTTGGCTGTTGAATATGAAGAACATAGTGATAGTGAAAGTGAAGTCGCTCAGTCGTGTCCGACTCTTTGCGACCCCATGGACTGCAGCCTACCAGGCTTCTCCGTCCATGGGATTTTCCAGGCAAGAGTACTGGAGTGGGTTGCCATTGCCTTCTCCAATGAAGAACATGGTGACTGGCTACTCGATAATCACAAAATGATTCTGGTTTTATATATAGTTAGAAATTAAAAAAATTTTTTAATTCCTTTAAAAATTCACAGAAGCAGAATTTTATAATATCCACTTAAGTTAGTTGTTTTAATGCCAGTTGATTTTTCTCTAGGACTAAATTACATGAAGTGATTCATCAACATATCAATAAGTTAATTGAACTAATGTGTGTGTGTGTGTATGTGTGTGCATGCACACTTGTACATGAATACACATGTGTAGCCATAACTGTTTTCCATGGAAGAGAAAATAAATTATAAAATATACTTCCACTGAACTTGTAATAAGGTCATTCTTTTGGACATTTCCAAATAGGTATTTACTATATTAAAGCTTTTTGAGATATTTTAATTGTAGTTGATAAACTATCAGTTGTAACATAACAAGCTAAATTTGGTGTCATAATACATAGATTTCAGTCTTAACTATCACATAATCGTTTAGTGGTTCTATTCCTTGACCTTAGTTGATCCTTCAATCTAAAGTAATAATTTTTTAGCAAACTATCATCATATTCAGCACAGTGTTTTGCATGGAGTTAATTCTCAATAAAATGCAATGAATTAAAGGCATTGCATTTAGATAGCTGGAAGATTATGTATATGACACAATTGTGCAGATAACAGAAAAAAAATACTTCAAAATATTTCTTGTAAGAATTCTTGACCATTCTTGGTGTAACTTTGTCCTTCTGTTTTACTTTCTTCAGATTGGTTAATCAATACAGAGAGAACTTTAAGAGAAATTATCTATTTGCAGACAAAAGAAAAAATGTTGCCTGCCGTTTCAGTAAATAAAAATGTTGTAGGCTTACAAGCGGTTAGCCCCTGTAGCCACTCATTATGGTATGCCCTAAGAGAATTCAGGATGGAGAAAAACCAGAAGCATTTTGTGCTTTGGATACTAGCCCTAGATGTTTAAGATGCATATCCAAGGAATAATTTCAATGAACCCATATTCTTGCACCTTCCCATACACAGAAATATTCTAAAATAATTAGCTTGAGATGTCTGCTTTTGTGATTAGCAGTAATCTTTTGATGTGTGACTGCAGTTGATTTGTTTGTTTTTTCCCAGCAAAGCTCATATATCCTGGCTCCTCCCTTACTGCTTTGGCTCAGTTCTTCAGAGTTATCCGAGAGGCTGTTTCCTGGACTATAGCATCCACAAATAAAATAAAACTTGCAACTTTTAGGTTGTGTGTTTTTCTTCAGTTCACATATTATGGAAAATAGCTAATTTATTTTCTGTATACTCTCCTAGTTGACTCAGTAGTAATTTCTTTCCTATAAAAATGTTTTTTACCTTTATTAAATATGTCATCACATAGATCAATCTTGGCAAGATTTAGTGAGATACAATTATTATTAAATATCCTATAAAGGGACACAATAAAGGGAATGCACATATTAACTACATCTTTTTATTTACTGGGAAACAGTTGCCTTTGATTTCTTTCTCTTCAGTCTCCTAAATTTTCTTCATCCTTCATTGACCACTTCACTGTTTAGTCAGTATATAGAAAGGGTACATAAAAGATTAGGTAGACAGAGATAAACAGGAACTTTTTAAGTTATTCCCCTTGTTTCCCCTTAATAAGGATTATTTCAGTATTCGAGTGCAATTGACTTCTTCCAGCTTTCATGTTCCTAGTTTGCTTGAGGTATTGCTTATGGTTGTCACATCTCCTACTGTGGCTTTAAAAGTGATTTGAAAAGTCTGTTGTTTAAAACTCTGAGGCAGATGTTACTTTTACCACCACAGTCAAGCATGGCTCCTGTGTGTTTGACTTTCAAAATCCCTGCTAAGTTCCTTGCTGAGATCAGAAATGGTTTGTTTATTAAATCTATATCTTTACATAGTGTGGGGGGTCTAGAAAGAAATACCAGTTCTGTGACAGAATCCTGGGGGAATATATACCTACTTAATCTTTCATCCAACACCATTTTCCAGTAACAAAGACATGTCTAAATTTATGAAATGAGCAAATAGTGTTTTGGCTTTCATCAGTTTCAAGTTAGTTTATTCACTATCAGGAATTTCCAGAGTAGACGCTAGAGTTGTTTTGGATATAAGGCTGGAATATACTTATAGCTAATTCACGTAGTTGTATAGCAGAAACCAGTGCTGTGTTGTAAAGCAATTATCTTCCAATTAAAAATATTTTTAGAAAGCATATTTTTATTGAATATGTTTGATGTAGTCTATTTGTAATTGAATGATATGGGGGATGATGTAAATATTTGGTGGCTCTCGGTATGGTATACAGGGGGACTCTTTGTATACTTATTGCAACTTTTCTGTAAGTTGGAACATATATTTAAATTAAAATTGACAAGCAAAAATTATACTAATTGGTGCTTTGTAATTTCTGAGAATTTGGAAATACTAAAAATATTTTGTATGTGTTGGTGTAGATAAATTTACTGCATGGAAAAATAAAACATATTAAGACCATGAAGAACTTTAAAGATCTTTCTAGAGACAAAATAAATCTATTTCCAAATTTACCTCTTAATCTACATCCCTAAAAGATCACATTACTGTGGAAAAAAAAAGGGTTTTCAGGGAAAAGAGTGACAGAGAGAAGGTGAGGGATGTTCTCTGTATTATCACATTTAATCCTCAGAAAAATCCCAATATTATGTCTTATTACCCAATTTTCATATTAAAAAATGAATTCATAAAGATTAAGTAGCCTATGTAGAGTCACAAAGTTTATAACTTAGTTTGTATCTAGCAACTGAATCCAAGTGTTTCTGACTCCAATATCCATGTATACCCTCAGTCCCCAAAACAAGTAATTTTTAAATGGATTGATAGCTATGTTTATTAAAATATATTTTAAAACATATATGTATTCAAATATATTGATGCTCATGTTTGTGCTCATGTTTGTTTAAGTACAAAGTCAAAAGTTATAAAAGTGTCTATAATGAAAAGTACATCCTTTCTCCACGCTGTTCCACGTTCTTACTAATTCATATTCCCAGTAATAGTCTAACCATGTATAAACATACAAGTATTTATCACTTTTACTGGTTTACATAAAAATCTTACTTTTAATTTACTTAACAATATATCTAAACATGTATTTCAGTAAGGTGTTCTGTAGCTCTTAATACATATTGTTGTTGCTGTTGTTCTGTTGCTCAGTCGTGTCCGACTCTTTGCGACCCCATGGACTGCAGGATGTCAAGCTTCCTTATCCTTAACCATCTCCCAGAGTTTGCTCAAACTCAGGTCCATTGAGTTGATGATGCCATTGAAACATCTCATCCTCTGTCTCCCCCTTCTCTTCCTGCCTTCAGTCTTTCCAAGCATCTGGTTCTTTTTCAGAGTCAGCTCTTCGCATCAGGTAGCCAAAGTAGTGGAGTTTCAGCTCCAATGAATATTCTGGGTTGATTTCCTTTAGGATTGACTGGTTTGATCTCCTTGTTGTCCAAGGGACTCTCAAGAGTCTTATCCAGCACCACAGTTTGAAAGCATCAACCCATATTTTAGAATAAGGTCTCCAGTTGATATTCAGTTTGGTTGCTCACATACTTTCAGAATCAAACATTGCTACAATGAATATCCTTTACTCACACAGGCTTCCCAGGTGGCTCAGTGGTAAAGAACCCACCTGACAATGCAGGAGATGAGATGCAGGAGATGGAGGTTCGATCCCTGGGTCTGGAAGATCCTCTGAAGGAGGAAATGGCAACCCACTCCTGTGTTCTTGGTTGAGAAATTCCATGGACAGAAGATCCTGGTGGGCTACAGTCCATGGAGTCTCAAAGAGTCAGACACAACTGAGCGCACACACATGCAAGTACTCCTATAAAAGCATACTACAATTAACATTTCTTTATGCCAAAAAAATTGCCATTGTAGTTTGATAAATGTCTGCTAAAGATAATGTACTGTTTTACTTGCCCCAAATATACATTTGAGAATGTCTGTTTCCTCACTGCTGAAAGTACGTTACAAATTGATATAGTATTTTTTTCTCATTGTGTTTTAATTTGCTATTCTCTTAAATTTCATAAGGAGACTTAGTTTTTGTATCATGAATTTAAAAGCCTATTATGCAGAGTGAAGTAAGCCAGAAAGAAAAACACCAATACAGTATACTAACGCATATATATGGAATTTAGAAAGATGGTAACGATAACCCTATGAGACAGCAAAAGAGACACTGATGTATAGAACAGTTTTATGGACTTTGTGGGAGAGGGAGAGGGTGGGAAGATTTGGGAGAATGGCATTGAAACATGTATAATATAATGTATGAAATGAGTTGCCAGTCCAGGTTCGATGCACGATACTGGATGCTTGGGGCTAGTGCACTGGGACGACCCAGTGGTATGGAATGGGGAGGGAGGAGGGAGGAGGGTTCAGGATGGGGAACACATGTATACCTGTGGCAGATTCATTTTGATATTTGGCAAAACTAATACAATTTTGTAAAGTTTAAAAATAAAATAAAATAAAATAAATAAATAAATAAAAGCCTATCTATTTCCTTTTGGGGAAGTCTTTATTAATGACTTTTGACTAGTTTATTCTTGTCAAAATATGTTTTTGGTTTTTTCCAAGTTCTTTATATCTTAAGTGTATTTTACTGATATTAATCCTCCTCAAACTCATATCATTAATATTTTAAGTTGGTCTTTTGGTTTTTCGGTGTCTACATAATATCTTTTATGGAGAATTTAAAAATATTTATTAAATAACACTTATCAGTCTTTTCTGTTATGAATGAATGGGTACCATACCTAGAAAGGACTTCTTTGCTCTCATATAAAATGTAAGTTTTTGGTACTTCCTTTATTCTTTCTTTACTTACGTTAAACTTTTTATTTTTCTAGTTCTTTTGTTTGTCAGCTAGCCTAGTTTATTTCTTTCCTGTTATTATAGTGTATTTATTTCCAATTGCACTCATCTCACATGCTAGTGAAGTAATGCTCAAAATTCTCCAAGCCAGGCTTCAGCAATATGCGAACCATGAACTTCCTGATGTTCAAGCTGGTTTTAGAAAAGGCAGAGGAACCAGAGATCAAATTGCCAACATCTGCTGGATCATGGAAAAAGCAAAAGAGTTCCAGAAAAACATCTATTTCTGCTTTATTGACTACGCCAAAGCCTTTGACTGTGGATCACAATAAACTGAGGAAAATTCTGAAAGAGATGGGAATACCAGACCACTTGATCTGCCTCTTGAGAAATTTGTATGCAGGTCAGGAAGCAACAGTTGGAACTGGACATGGAACAACAGACTGGTTCCAAATAGGAAAAGGAGTACGTCAAGGCTGTATATTGTCACCCTGCTTATTTAACTTCTATGGAGAGTACATCATGAGAAACGCTGGACTGGAAGAAACACAAGCTGGAATCAAGATTGCCGGGAGAAATATAAATAACCTCAGATATGCAGATGACACCACCCTTATGGCAGAAAGTGAAGAGGAGCTAAAAAGCCTCTTGATGAAAGTGAAAGTGGAGAGTGAAAAAGTTGGCTTAAAGCTCAACATTCAGAAAACGAAGATCATGGCACCCATCACTTCATAGGAAATAGACAGGGAAACAGTGGAAACAGTGTCAGACTTTATTTTTCTGGGCTCCAAAATCACTACAGATGGTGACTGCGGCCATGAAATTAAAAGACGCTTACTCCTTGGAAGGAAAGTTATGACCAACCTAGATAGCATATTGAAAAGCAGAGACATTACTTTGCCAACAAAGGTTCATCTAGTCAAGGGTATGGTTTTTCCTGTGGTCATGGATGGATGTGAGAGTTGGACTGTGAAAAAGGCTGAGCGCCGAAGAATTGATACTTTTGAACTGTGGTGTTGGAGAAGACTCTTGAGAGTCCCTTGGACTGCAAGGAGATCCAACCAGTCCATTCTGAAGGAGATCAGCCCTGGGATTTCTTTGGAAGGAATGATGCTAAAGCTGAAACTCCAGTACTTTGGCCACCTCATGTGAAGAGTTGACTCATTGGAAAAGACTCTGATGCTGGGAGGGATTGGGGGCAGGAGGAGAAGGGGATGACAGAGGATGAGATGGCTGGATGGCATCACTGACTCTATGGATGTGAGTCTGAGTGAACTGCGGAAGTTGGTGATGGATAGGGAGGCTTGGCGTGCTGCGATTCATGGGGTCGCAAAGAGTCGGACACGACTGAGCGACTGATCTGATGATCTGATCTGATAGTCTAATAGGAAATTTATTATAACTATAATAAATGGTGCCATTTCTATGATCCTTTGAGAAATGCCATTTTTTTTTTTACCCATAAATTTGGGTTTATTTCTGGTCTTTGCTTTATCATATAATTCTTCCTTCAGAAACTAGTCATAGAAGTAGGCACATGTGACTAACCAGGAGAGGAAGCCACTGAGTGAGCTGACATGATGTGTCTCCTCTGCCCAGCACGTCAGCTCTGCTCTAAAGGGGAGATGCTGCCACCATTCCCAGGGCAGGAAAAGACAAAGACTTTAGAGGAGTCAGCATGTTCCTGTAGGCAGTTCTCAGTGGCTCTGATACCACCACTTCTCTACACTTTACCATCTCTCCAGGCCATGCTTGGCCAAATTCTCAGACTGAAAAATACAGAACTGGATCTGTGCTCTTCCTGCCCTCAGACAGTCTGCAACATCTGCAAATAGAAACAAACTTTGTCTTTCTACCTCTGCACCAGGAGCAAAAAATAATTGTTTGCTTCATAATATATTTCAGGAGGTCCATGAATCAAGGTAAATTGGACGTGGTCAAACAGGAGATGGCGAGAGTGAACATCGACATTTTAGGAATCAGTGAACTAAAATGGACTAAAATGGGTGAATTTAACTCCGATGACCATTATATCTACTACTGTGGGCAAAAATACCTTAGAAGAAATGGAGTAGCCCTCATAGACAAAAAAAGATTCCAAAATGCAGTACTTGGATGCAATCTCAAAAACGACAGAATGATCTCTGTTCGTTTCCAAGGCAAACCATTCAATATCACAGTAGTCCAATTATATGCCCCAACCAATAACGCTGAAGAAGCTGAAGTTGAATACTTCTATGAAGACCTACAAGACCTTCTAGAATTGACACCCAAAAAAGATGTCCTCTTCATTACAGGGGACTGGAATGCAAAAGTAGGAATCAAGAGATACCTGGAGTAACAGGCAAATTTGGCCTTGGAAAGGAAAATGAACCAGGTCAAAGGCTAACAGAGTTTTGCTAAGAGAACACACTGGTCATAGCAAACACCTTCTTCCAACCACACAAGAGAAGACTCTACACATGGACATCATAAGATGGTCAACACTGAAATCAGATTGATTACATTCTTTGCACCCAAAGATGGAAAAGCTCTATACAGTCAGCAAAAACAAGACCAGGAACTGACTGTAGCACAGATCATGAACTCCTTATTGCCAAATTCAGACATGAACTGAAGAAAGTAGGGGAAACCACTAGACCATACATGTGTGACCTAAATCAAATCTCTTATGATTATACAGTGGAAGTGACAAATAGAGATTCAAGGGATTAGATCTGATAGACAGAGTGCCTGAAGAACTATGGACAGAAATTCATGACATTGTACAGGAGGCAGTAATCAACACCATCTCCAAGAAAAAAAAATGCAAAAAGGCAAAATGGTTGTCTGAGGAGGCCTAACAAATAGCTGAGAAAAGAAGTGAAAGGCAAACGAGAAAAGGAAAGATATACTCATTTGAATGCAGAGTTCCAAAGAATAGCAAGGAGAGGTAAGAAAGCCTTCCTCAGCAATCAATGCAAAGAAATAGAGGAAAACAATAGAATGTGCAAGACTAGAGATCTCTTCAAGAAAATTAGAGATACCAAGGGAAGTTTTCATGCAAAGATTGGCACAATAAAGGACAGAAATGGTATGGATCAGACAGAAGCAGAAGATATTAAAAAGTGGTGGCAAGAATACACAGAAGAGCTATACAAAAAAGATCTTCATGACTCAGATAACCATGATGGTGTGATCACTCACCTAGAGCCAGAAATCCTGCAATGCGAAGTCAAGTGGGCATTCAGAAGTGTCACTACAAACAAAGCTAGTGGAGGTAATGGAATTCCAGTTGAGCTATTTCAAATCCTAAAAGGTGATGGATGCTGTGAAAGTGTTGCACTCAATCTGCCAGCAAATTCAGAAAACTCAGCAGTGGCCACAGGACTGGAAAAGATCAGTTTTCATTCCAATCCCAAAGAAAGGCAATGCCAAAGAATCTTTAACTGCTAAGTCACTTCAGTCGTGTCCAACTCTGTGCAACCCCATAGACGGCAGCCCACCAGGCTCCCCTGTCCCTGGGATTCTCCAGGCAAGAACACTGGAGTGGGTTGCCCTTTCCTTCTCCAATGCAGGAAAGTGAAAAGTGAAAAGTGAAAGTGAAGTCACTCAGTCGTGTCTGACTCTTCACGACCCCATGGACTGCAGCCCACCAGGCTCCTCCATCCATGGGATTCTCCAGGCAAGAGTCCTGGAGTGGGGTGCCAGTGCCTTCTCCAAAGAATCTTTAAACTACTGCACAATTGCACTCACCTCACACCTTAGCAAAGTAGTGCTCAAAATCCTCCAAGCCAGGCTTTAACAGTATGTGAACTGTGAACTTCCAGATGTTCAAGCTGGATTTAGGAAAGACAGAGAAACCAGAGATCAAATTGTCAACATCCATTGGATCACCGAAAAAGCACAAGAGTTCCAGAAAAACATCTACTTCTGCTTTATTGATTATGCCAACGCCTTTGACTCTGTGTATCACAACAAACTGTGGAAAATTCTTAAAGGGATAGGAATACTGGACCACCTGAGCTGCCTCCTAAGAAATCTGTATGCAGATCAAGAAGCAACAGTTAGAATAGAACATGCAACCACAGACTGGTTTCAAATCAGGAAAGGAGTATGTCAAGGCTGTATATTGTCACCCTGCTTATTTAACTTATATGCAGAGTACATCACACAAAATGCCAGGCTGGATGAAGCACAAGTTGGAATCAAGATTGCCGGGGAAATGTCAATAACCTCAGATATGCAGATGACACCACACTTATGGCAGAAAGTGAAGAAGAACTAAACAGCCTCTTGATGAAGTGAAAGAGGAGAGTGAAGAAATTGGCTTAAAACTCACATTCAGAAAACTAAGATCATTTCATCTGGTCCCATCACTTCATGGCTAATAGATGGGGAAATAATGGAAACAGTGACAGACTTTCTTTACTTGGGTTCCAAGATCACTGCAGTTGATGACTACAGCCATAAAATTAAAAGACACTCCTTGGAAGAAAAGCTATGACCAACCTAGACAGCATATTAAAAAGCAGAGACATTACTTTGCCAACAAAGGTCCACCTAGTCAAAGCTGTGGTTTTTGCAGTAGTCATGTAAGGATGTGAGAGTTGGACTATAAAGAAACCTGAATGCTGAAGAATTGATCCTTTTGAATTGTGGTGTTGGAGAAGACTCTTGAGAGTCCCTTGGACTTCAAGGAGATTCAACCCTTCATCCTAAAGGAAATCCGTTCTGAATATTCATTGGAAGGACTGATGCTGAAACTGAAGCTCCAATACTTTGGCCACCTTATGCAAAAAACTGACTCATTGGAAAAGACCCTGATGCTGGGAAAGATTGAAGGCAGGAGGAGAAGATGATGACAGAGGATGAGATGGTTGGATGGCATCACTGACTCGATGGTCATGAGTTTGAGTAAGCTCCTGGAGTTGGTGATGGACAGAGAAGCCTGGCGTGCTGCAGTCCATGGGGTTGCAAAGAGTCGGACATGACTGAGTGACTGAACTGTACTGATAAAACATATATAATATAGTATATGTTATCTTATCTCGTTTATCTTTTATTCTTCCCCTCATAACTACTTTCCAGCATTTTTCTGATTATTCTTACACATTCACCAAATTAATGCTAGATGTGTCTATTATTCCTAAAAATTTGTATGAATAACTTTAATGATATCTCATTAAGCTGAAAAATAATCTCAGAAGTATTACCTGTAAAATTCGAAGTCCATCATTTTAAGAACAGTGTTCAATATCTTTCAGTTTAGTCAGAGTTCTTGTTCCACTGTTAGCATTTTATAATTTTCTTATTAAGTTTACACCTGAAGCTCTTTGCCTTTCTGCTGTGTTTAATATTTACAGGCTATGCTGTTCTAAATGGTTACATGCTTAGCATTTACCCCTTGGGTTAAATTCAGTAACTTCTTTAAGCTTCAGTTTATGCTGCTGTCCTTGGCTGTCACTTTTGGGAACGTTCTAAATCCCTGAGTAGCCATAAAGGTCGAATAAGAATTGGGAAATTCAGGTTCACGTTGAAGATATCATGACAATGTATACAAAATATTCACACTAAGAAATTGCCTTCTTTTGCTGTAATTATTTATAATGAAGCTGATGCCCATGCCTAAGACATAATTAGCAGTGTGTTTGGGACTCAAAGAAAAAGGCTAGGCTTGAGATGAGGGATTTAGTTCTGAATCTGGACATGTTAGTTAGTTATGGATATGAATTAAAAGGGGGTAGTACTTAAGAAGACATCGCATAGGCTGATTTCATACCTTACTATGAGAAGAGTTATAATAAGGAGTCCTATGTCTTGACATTTATGCAGAAACCAAGAGTATATCACTGTTTATTAGACACAGTCTGGTTGGATTGTCCAGGAGGGGACAGAAACCTAAAAAACTTCACAACATCCCCCAACACACTCGAAAAGTAATTGATCTAAAAACAAACCAAGAAAAATTAGTTTAACTTCCACAACTATCTTAGTACTATCTCAAACTCCCCCAGATGAGGAAATTAGAGCAAAAAAGTTAGTGAAAACTACTAATGTAATTGCTTTCCCTGTCATATGTTATGTTGGCTTGGAAACGGAAACACCCATTGGTCACTGCCTCAAGCTCTGAGAGAATAAATTGGAACCAGGGGAAATACGCACATAGAACTGTAGCTCTGTCTCTGCACCTTATTCCTTGTAGCTTCCCCAGTGGACTTTCTTTCCTAGAAACTACAGATATCTGTTCTGCAAATATATTCAACTTTGCTCCAGGAGTCACCACCGTAATGACTTTCATTACAGATCCAAAAGACAAGCCAGAATATGTTTTTCCTGTATTACAATGGAGATTCCTATTTAATGTTTGAATTCTCCATTCAGATCAAAAGAACAATTTGAAAAATAAATACCCCATGTAACTAAAGTCCAAATATGAGCCTATTTGAAAATGTATTTGTTTAATTTACAAACATATTTAGAGAGATGATATTTGGCAAAACTAATACTATTTTGTAAAGTTTAAAAATAAAATAAAATTAAAATATATAAAAAAAAACCATGTATCTCTACATGGAACTGAATTACTTAGTATGTAATACCTTTATTTTAAGCTTTCCATGGGATTTAAGGCATTAACTGTGCATCAGCTTTATAAATGAAGCCATCTGTACAATGCCACTTTCTGTTGGGACTCCAAAAGTAATGAGGGAAAATAGAGTCAACAATATAAACAAACAACATAGTTCATTCACTTAATAAGTATTTATAGTTGGTATTTTTCTAGACTATAGAAATACAGTATTATAAAACCGAATCTTTGTCCCCATGGAAGTAACACTCTGGCTGGGATAGATATGTAATAATATTTTTTGAAAAGATTAAGTTAAATATATTCAGTGTATGTTACTATGGAGATAAGAGTGGCCAAGGTAGGACTCATTGGGAAGGTGGAATTTTTATCTTTTAGGGAGGAGAGGGACCCAGCCTGCATTTAATATGTCTGTCCAATAGTGAGCTTCCAATACTTGCTCCAGAAATTCTAGCTTGCTTCTATTCTGATTGACTGAAGGGCATGAAGTAACAACCATTAAACATTTTGGATATCATTTCTAAGTGGGCATGAATTTTTTTTTCATAGAATCCACACCTCCGTTTTTCCCCTAAGATCAGCAAATCAGGTCTCTTTCTAAGTCCAAAAACGATGGACCCAGCATTAAGGTTCAACCAAAACCTCACCAATCATAGATCTTCCTAGGTTTCAAACTATAGATCTACAAAAAGGTTTCCAGTGTCCTTCTATGAGCAAAATGATGATATATAGAGCACAGCAACTTCTGCCAGCTGTGTATATATATATCTGTATCTATCTATCTGTCTACACACATATATCTTCCTTTGTTGTGTGTCCGTTGAAGTTAAATTTATTTAACTTGTAAAAAATAATTTTAAATAGCACAATCATATGCTAGACACTGTGGTAATATCTATAAGGTAAACACTGTTAGGATGTCTCAAAATTACTCCAAAGAAACCTGATTTAATTATAAATGTAAATCAGAGCACACTCATTGTCACATTAACGAACTCATTTAATCCTTGCAAAACTAACATGCGGCTTATTTTAACTGGGTGACTTCTCAAGTTCATACAGACAACTAAGTTGCAAAATCATGATGCAAACCGAGATTCCAAAGCTAAATTATCAAAGCTGTAATATTAATGATTTCTAGGTTACAAAAACTTGGAAGAAAATTTATTTGTCACAAGATTTTTTTAATTCTATAAATATTTATGGAGGAGTCAAAGATGAGAAAGGAAAAATAATAAAAACAAAATGCTGTGATATTTCAGAGAAAGCAGAAGTTGGCATTTGGACTAATCATAAATACTGCAAGGGCAAAGGAACTGGGAGCTATACAGTAATTCCCCTTCATAGGAATGAGTTTCAGTCCAAGAGTACATTCATAATATTCATAAGTCCACAAAGTTAGCCTGGGTACCTGATCGGTACTAGGCACTACTGCAATCAGCTACGCAGTACTGTACTGTAACAGGTTTATAATACTTTTCACACAAATAATACGTACAAACAAACACAATAAAGAAAACATTTAAAATCTTACAATAAGTACCTTGGAAAGTACAGTACAGTGCCAGCTGCATCACTGCTGCTTTTACACTTGCTTCCAGACATCCTGGGCTTGCCTGAAATACAGATATAGCACTGCTGTAGTCTATACAATACTGTACAGCAAAGTACACAGAAGCAGAGCCACTTCACAGAATGCACACACACGATAATGTACATCAGACATGTGAACTAACTTACCTGATTGGACATGCAAATGCACATTCGCATCTTCAGTTCAGTTTAGTTGCTCAGTCACGTCCGACTCTTTGTGACCCCATGGACTGCAGAATTCCAGGCCTCCCTGTCCATCACCAACCCCTGGAGTTTACCCAAACTCATGCCCATTGAGTCGGTGATGCCATCTAACCATCTCATCCTCTATCGTCCCCTTCTCCTCCTGCCCTCAATCTTTCCCAGCATCAAGGTCTTTTCAAATGAGTCAGCTCTTCGCATCAGGTGGCCAAAGTATTGGAGTTTCAGCTTTAACATCAGTCCTTCCAATGAACACTCAGGACTGATCTCCTTTAGGATTGACTTGTTGGATCTCCTTGCAGTCCTAGGGACTCTCAAGAGTCTTCTCTAACACCACAGTTCAAAAGCATCAATTCTTCGGTGCTTAGCTTTCTTTATAGTCCAACTCTCACATCCATAGCCTTGACTAGACAGACCTTTGTTGGCAAAGTAATGTCTCTGCTTTTTAATATGCTGTCTAGGTTGATTATAACTTTCCTTCCAAGGAGTAAGCGTTTTTAATTTCATGGCTGCAGTCACCATCTTCAAAGTTCTCTAATTGAAGGAGACTTCATACATAGGGGGCTTACCGTACAAGTTATTTTGCTCTTATTATAGTCCATGTGACTCTTCCCTCTTCCCTTTAATCACAGTTCAATTTTTTAATCTTAATACAAATGTGACAGAGAATTTTTCCCAAAGTTAATTTTCAACCCTGTATAAAATTTGACTAGCATTAACAATTATTCAAAGTTTTAGCATTGCAGGCAGATTTTTTACTATCTGAGCCCCTGCTGCTGCTGCTGCTAAGTTGCTTCAGTCGTGTCCGACTCTGTGCGACCCCATAGATGGCAGCACACTAGGCTCCGCCGTCCCTGGGATTCTCCAGGCAAGAACACTGGAGTGGGTTGCCATGTCCTTCTCCAATGCATGAAAGTGAAAAGTGAAAGTGAAGTCACTCCATCGTGTCCGACTATTAGCAGCCCCGTGGACTGCCGCCTACCAGGCTCCTCCGTCCATGGGATTTTCCAGGCAAGAGTACTGGAGTGGGGTGCCATTGCCTTCTCCACTGAGCCACTAGGGAAGCCCTTAGAAAGTGACAGGTAATTAAAAATAATACTGTAAACTTTATTGTGTAATCTATTCTCCCAGCTCAGTAATATGGACAGGAGTTTTCTCAGCTTATAGAAAGAAAAGAGATTAGTGTTCGTATGTTTAAAAAAATGATTACTCAAAGCAATTTAGCTGACAAGTGACAGAACCAGAACTGTAATCCAAATAGCCTAACCGTTAGTTTTATAGTCTCTCTACCTAATAGTAGGGCTTCACTGGTAGAACAGTGGTAAAGAATCTGCCTGTCAATGCAGGAAACACAGGTTCAATCCCTAGGTCAGGAAGATCCCTTGGAGAAGGAAATAGTAACCCACTCCATTAGTCTTGCCTGGGAAATCCCATGGACAGAGGAACCTGGCAGGCTGCAGCCCATGGGGTCTCAAAGTCGGACATGACTTAGAGACTAAACAACAACAACCTAATGGTATGCAAATATATTATATTTAAGAGTATTATGGATTGCTGATCATTTTTTGATTTTGGTTTATGTATTTTTAAAAACTCTGCCATCTATTATATGGTCACTGCTTCAGCAATTAGTTTTGAACATTAAGATTAGAAAAAATCTATGTGTCTGTTGTTTCAAGGAAGAGAAACTAAGACTAGCCCAAAATAGAATTTACTGAAAAGGCAGTGGGAGGTTCACAGGAAAAGTCACACGTGTGACTTTTGGAGGGTTTAATATATCAGGATATGAGGTGGTGAATGTCTGTTTCCGTTCCAGAAGGAAACATAGTCTCTTTTTCTACTGGAATCTCCTATCTGGGGATGTGATTTCTCTGCTGACTCAGAGTCTGTGTTTTTCCTTAACTTTACTTATGTTTATTGTGGTGCTATTTCAAGCCTTGACTCTCAGTGAAACTTCAACTCCAGGGCCTATTACTGTATGTATTTCTGAGTTGACTTTTTTTTTTTTTTTAAGATCAGACCACTCCTTAGCCAGTCAATTTGTTCACTCTGTTAAGTTTAAATATATACTATTGCCTAATCTGATATGACCAAAAGAATAGATCTCATAATATAAACATGGGTTCCTAGCATATCTTTTACAAATAACTTGGCTTTTCAGAGAAACTGATACGAAGGATTATAAAATTTTGTTAGTTGAAAAAATTCTGCCTTAGAACTTTACTGTCCCTAAGAGGCCATGTTATCCACATGTCTGACTGTACTTCTCTCTTCACTTTTGCTTCAGTAGACACTTTCAATGCTTTCAGATGAAAGGGCTCAGAAAACATTTGGTAAATGTGTCCTTCTGGATAAGGTCAGACTATTTTGCACTAAGGAATTTCTAATAAAATCAGTAGCCAGAATAAGATTTTATAAAGCAAAAACATGTGAACCATGACTGACAAAACTATGTGAGGTGTGACTGACAAAAATACTAGCCAGGATTTCTTGGGAGGAAGTCAGCTAAGTCTGGGCAAAATTACTATGATTTTAGCAGATATGAGAGAATGAATCATTCAGAACTAGCAACTTTTGATTAGCAATGATTTTCTTTTCTTTTTTTTTTAACATTTCATCTAGAAATAATAGACTTATTGATACATTGAAAACTAATTAAAAGAATGCCTGTTTACACTGAGATTCCTCAAATATGAACAGTTTACCACACAAAATACATAGAGTACATGAAGCTTTCTGAACCATTTCAAAATAAATGACAGACATGGCTTCTCCTGTCTGTAATTTCCTAGAAACAAGGACTCTCTTGCATAACCAAAGTACAATTATAAAAATCAGAAAGATGCCACTGACATAATAAAATGACCTAATCTATAGATATTATTCAAGTTTTGACTGTTTTCTCCAATAATGTCCTTTACTTGGTCAACGATTCAGTCCATATTCACATGAGACTGTGATGCTGTTTAATCTCCTTTAATTTGGAACAGATCTTCAGTATGTCTTTCAAGATCTCGATTCTTATGTGGAATACAGACAGTTTCTCAGTTTAGTTTTATTTCCCTATAATTATCTTCAGATTTTGTATTTTGATGGAGTGCCACAGAAGTGATTTTATACTCTCAGTATATCATATCAAAAAACATGCTGTTGATTTGTCCCACTACTAATTATTATAAATTGATCATTCAATGATGGTGATATCTGGAAGATTTCTTTACTATAAATTTACTGTATTTTCTTTGCACTCAATTAGTATACTGAGAGGCGATACTTTGTGATTACATTTAACCCTTGAACAATGCAGGATTAGGGGCCCCCACCCTCCACACAGTCAAAAATCCATGTATAAGTTATAACTGACCCTTCATATCTTAGTTTCTCCATATCTGAAGTTCTGCATCCTCAGATTCAAAAAACCATGCATTGGATCATGTACTACCATAGTACACACTACTGGAAAAAGTCTGCATATACATGGACCTGTTCAGTTCAAATAAATCCACGCACATATGGACACCTTATCTTTGACAAAGGAGGCAAGAATATACAATGGATTAAAGACAATCTCTTTAACAAGTGGTGCTGGGAAAACTGGAAAACCACTTGTAAAAGAATGAAACTAGAGCACTTTCTAACACCATACACAAAAATAAACTCAAAATGGATTAAAGATCTAAATGTAAGACCAGAAACTATAAAACTCCTAGAGGAGAACATAGGCAAAACACTCTCCGACATACATCACAGCAGGATCCTCTATGACCCACCTCCCAGAATATTGGAAATAAAAGCAAAAATAAACAAATGGGACCTAATTAAACTTAAAAGCTTCTGCACAACAAAGAAAACGATAAGCAAGGTGAAAAGACAGCCTTCAGAATGGGAGAAAATAATAGCAAATGAAGCAACTGACAAACAACTAATCCCAAAAATATACAAGCAACTCCTACAGCTCAACTCCAGAAAAATAAATGACCCAATCAATAAATGGGCCAAAGAACTAAATAGACATTTCTCCAAAGAAGACATACAGATGGCTAACAAACACATGAAAAGATGCTCAACATCACTCATTATCAGAGAAATGCAAATCAAAACCACTATGAGGTACCATTTCACGCCAGTCAGAATGGCTGCGATCCAAAAGTCTACAAGCAATAAATTCTGGAGAGGATGTGGAGAAAAGGGAATCCCCTTACACTGTTGGTGGGAATGCAAACTAGTACAACCACTATGGAGAACAGTGTGGAGATTCCTTAAAAAACTGGAAGTAGGACTGCCTTATGACCCAGCAATCCCACTGCTGGGCATACACACTGAGGAAACCAGAAGGGAAAGAGACACGTGTACCCCAATGTTCATCGCAGCACTGTTTATAATAGCCAGGACATGGAAGCAACCTAGATGTCCATCAGCAGATGAATGGATAAGAAAGCAGTGGTACATATACACAATGGAGTATTACTCAGCCATTAAAAAGAATACATTTGAATCAGTTCTAATGAGGTGGATGAAACTGGAGCCTATTATACAGAGTGAAGTAAACCAGAAAGAAAAACACCAATACAGTATACTAACGCATATATATGGAATTTAGAAAGATGGTAACAATAACCCTGTATACGAGACAGCAAAAGAGACACTGATGTATAGAACAGTCTTTTGGACTCTGTGGGAGAGGGAGAGGGTGGGATGATGTGGGAGAATGGTATTGAAATACGTATAATATCATATATGGAACGAGTCGCCAGTCCAGGTTCGATGCACGATACTGGATGCTTGGGGCTGGTGCACTGGGATGACCCAGAGGGATGGTATGGGGAGGGAGGAGGGTTCAGGATGGGGAACACATGTATACCTGTGGCGGATTCATTTCGATATTTGGCAAAACCAATACAATATTGTAAAGTTTAAAAATAAAATAAAATTAAAAAAATAATAAAAAATCTAATTAAAAAAATGAAAAAACAATCAGAAAAAAAAAATCAAATTCATGTTGTTCAAGGGTCAGCTTATAGAGATTTCTAATCATGCTTTCATCTAATATTACCAGGAGTGATGGTGATTTTATAGGTCAGTGTGCTTCAGATATTCTGGACTAGTCCTTAATCTAGAGCAGAATGTTTATTTCCCAATTTTAAAAAATGAATCTCAAATTTTGTTTCTAAGCAATTTGCCATTCTACTTTCTTAATGATATATACTGCTCTAGTAACTGCAAGCAAGTTTTCAGGGGAGGGATCTCTCCCTAGCCTATCCAGTAATTTGAAAGATCAAGGTATTTAGCATTTTCTTTAAACTCCACTTTATACTTTTTTTTCTTTGTTTTAGGTTAGTTGTGGTCTTTGTTTGTTTTCCCTGTGCTGTTATTTTTTTCTCCAAGAAGCAAATCAGGTGTAAGATTTTACCCATTTATTCAATAATGCTAGGCCAAACAGTGCTACAAACATGAATTCTGAATATAGCAGAAACTTGTTTACTTTGACTAATCATTTTTTCCTGTAAAACCTTATAGCTTTTGCCTTCTGGGGCCCCACCTTTGCTTTTTGGTCTGAGATCATCTTTACAATGGGCTCTTCTTCCCCATCTATATCTACACAGAAGCTGCTGCTGCTGCTGCTAAGTCATTTCAGTCGTGTCCGACTCTGTGTAACCCCATAGATGGCAGCCCACCAGTCTTCACCATTCCTGGGATTCTCCAGGCAAGAACACTGGAGTGGGTTGCCATTGCCTTCTCCACTGCATGAAAGTGAAAAGTGAAAAGTGAAAGTGAAGTCACTCAGTCGTGTCCGACTCCTCACGACCCCATGGACTGCAGCCTACCAGGCTCCTCTGTCCATGGGATTTTCCAGGCAAGAGTACTGGAGTGGGGTGCCATTGCCGTCTCCACACAGGAGCAGATGCTTTAAACAAACTTTCTGAATTATTCTTTGATGTTAACCTAAAAATCCTCATTTTCTATGGCATAATTCATCAGGGTAGAATCAGAGTTTCCCTGATTCAATAGTAGCAGACTCTTAATCTCATTATGGCTTTGAGTCTTTATATTTTTTTAAATAAATAATATGGCAGAATCTACAAAAATATATATAATAATGTTTTAAAGCCAAGATATGGAAACATTATTTAATTAAAAAAATATTGCCCTAATCTGAAAATAACAGAAACAAGTTAAGATGTGCACTATTTTTTACTGTAGTGTCAGGTCCCCTAAACCTATCTCTAGAGTAGCACAGCTTCTGCTTATAAAGGTAAACTGCTGCTGCTGCTGCTAAGTCACTTCAGTCGTGTCCGACTCTGTGCAACCCCATAGATGGCAGCCCACCAGGCTCCCCCGTCCCTGGGATTCTCCAGGCAAGAACACTGGAGTGGGTTGCCATTTCCTTCTCCAAAGCATGAAAGTGAAAAGTGAAAGTGAAGTCGCTTAGGCATGTCTGACCCTCTGGGACCCCAAGGACTGCAGCCTTCCATGCTCCTCTGTCCATGGGATTTTCCAGGCAAGAGTACTGGAGTGGGGTGCCATTGCCTTCTACAGGATGTTAAAAATATTTCTGAACTTGCTTGCTGCTGCTGCTAAGTCACTTCAGTCGTGTCCAACTCTGTGTGACCCCATAGATGGCAGCCCACCAGGCTCCCCTGTCCCTGGGATTCTCCAGGCAAGAACACTGGAGTGGGTTGCCATTTCCTTCTCCAATGCATGAAAGTGAAAAATGAAAGGGAAGTCGCTCAGTTGTGTCCGACTCTTTGCAACCCCATGGATTGCAGCCTACCAGGCTCCTCCACCCATGGGATTTTCCAGGCAAGAGTAATGGAGTGGGTTGCCATTGCCTTCTCCTTGTGACCTTGCGTGGGTCAGCATAATTCAGGTTCATCTAGTCTTCAGTTCAGTTCAGTTCAGTCGCTCAGTCGTGTCCGACTCTTTGAGACCCCATGAATCGCAGCACGCCAGGCCTCCCTGTCCATCACCAACTCACGGAGTTCACTGAGACTCACGTCCATTGAGTCAGTGATGCCATCCAGCCATCTCATCCTCTGTCATCCCCTTCTCCTCCTGCCCATAATCCCTCCCAGCATCAGAGTCTTTTCCAATGAGTCAACTCTTCGCATAAGGTGGCCAAAGTACTGGAGTTTCAGCTTTAGCATCATTCCTTCCAAAGAAATCCCAGGGCTGATCTCCTTCAGAATGGACTGGTTGGATCTCCTTGCTGTCCAAGGGACTCTCAAGAGTCTTCTCCAACACCACAGTTCAAAAGCATCAATTCTTCGGTGCTCAGCCTTCTTCACAGTCCAACTCTCACATCCATACATGACCACAGGAAAAACCATAGCCTTGACTAGACAGACCTTTTTTGGCAAAGTAATGTCTCTGCTTTGGAATATGCTACCTAGGCTGGTCATAACTTTCCTTCCAAGGAGTAAGCGTCTTTTAATTTCATGGCTGCAGTCACCATCTGCAGTGATTTTGGAGCCTCCAAAAATAAAGTCTGCCACTGTTTCCACTGTTTCCCCATCTATTTCCCATGAAGTGATGGGACCGGATGCCATGATCTTCATTTTCTGAATGTTGAGCTTTTAGGTTAGCACTACTAGGGGATGAACCAATCTTGCTGAAGCTCTGAAGGGGCAAGTTTGGAATACATATAGAATAGTCACAGTGGGGTTAAACAATTAAGGACTTTGAGGTTATTGTGTTGGAAATTGTAAATTTCTAATATTCATTTCTAAGTTTTATCTGAGAAATAAACAATATGAGTGGTTTATCCTCAACCTGTGTGAATAAACCATAATTTGCTAAGGAAATAAAGCATAAACGATGACTCCCCTTGGCGCCCTTATGCACATGCATACCTTGTTTCTTTGCACTTTGTCTTATTGTGCTTTGCAGATAGTGTTATTGCTATTTGAAGGTTTTTGGTAACTCTCTGCAAAAACATCTTTTGGCATCATTTTTTTCCAAAAACATTTGCTTACTGTGTGTTTCTGTGTCTTGCAATATTTAATATTTTATGTTATTATATTTTTATAGTGATCAATGATCAGTAATCTTTGATGTTATCATCGTAATCATTTGGGGACAGCACAGACCACACCCATACAAGATAGAGAACTCAATCTATATATGCGTGTGTTTGACTAATCTACAAACAGGCCATTCCCCCATCTCTCTCCTCTTCTTGGGCCTCCCTAAGATGCAGCAGTATTGAAATTAGGCCAGTGAATGACCCTATGTGCATGCATGCGTGGTCGTCAGCCATGTCCAACTCTTTGAGACCCTATGGACTGTAGCCTTCCAGGCTCCTCTGTCCATGAGGATTCTCCAGGCAAGAATACTGGACTGGGTTGCCATGCCCTCCTCTGGGGTATCTTCCTGACCCAAGGATTAAACCTGCATCTCTTACGTCTCCTGCATTGGCAGGTGAGTTCTTTACAACCAGCTCCACCTGGGAAGCCTGAATGACCCTACAATGGCCTCTAAGTGCACAAGTGAAAGGAAGGCTTGTGTGTCTCTCATTTTAAATGAAAAGTTAGAAATGATGAAGCTTAGTGAGAAGGGCAGATTGAAAGATAAGACTGAAAGCTAGAGCTCTTATGCCAAACACCTGCATTGTGATTGCAAAGGAAAGATTCTTTAAGGAAATTAAAAGTGCTACTCCAATGAATATATGAATAAGAAAGTGAAATAGGCATACTGCTGAAACATAGAGAAAAAATTTTAATGGTCTGAATAGATCAAACCAGCTACAAAATTCCCTTAAGCCAAAACCTAATCCAGAGCAAGGCTATAATTCTCTTCAATTCTGTAAAGATTGAGAGAGGTGAAGAAACTACAGAGAAAAGTTTGAAGCTAGCAGAGGTTGGTTCATGAGGTTTAAGGAGAGAAACTGTCTACAACATTTCAGTGCAAGGTGAAGCAGTAAGTGCTGATATAGAAGTTGCAACAAGTTATCCAGAAGATCTAGCTAAGATATTTAATGAATACAGTTACACTAAACAGCAGGTTTTAAATATAAAGAAAATAGTGTATATTGGAAACTGATGCCATCCAGAACTTTCATAGCTAGCAAAGACTTCATAGCTAGAGAGGAAAAGTCAATACCATTGGCTCCAAACCTTCAAAGGAGAGGCTGACTCTCTTATTAGAGGCTAATGCAACTGGTGACTTTAAGTTGAAGCCAGTGCTTATTTACTACCACCAAAATCCAAAATCTACTAATTTACTCTTAAATCTGCTAAATCTGTCTGTTCTCTGTAAATGGAACAAAGAAGTCTGAATGACAGCAGATCTGTTTTCAGCATGGTTTACTGAATATTTACAGTCTCACTGTTGAGACCTACTCCTCAGGAAAAAAAAAAAAAAAAAGATTGCTTTCAAAATATTACTGCTCATGGATAATGCACACAGTCACCCAAGAACTCTGATGGAGATATACAGGATTGATGTGCTTTTATGCATGTTAACAAAACATCCATTCTGCAGTCCATGAATCAAGGAGATTTATACTCTCATGTTTTATTATTTAAGAAATAAATACATTTCAGGAGGCTATAGATGGTGTAGAGAGTGATTGCCCTCATGAATCTGGACAAAGTCAATTGAAAACATTCTTGAAAAGATTCACCATTATAGATGCCGTTAAGACATTTGTGATTTGTGGGACAAGGTCAAAATATCAACATTAGCGGGAGTTTGGAAGAATTTGAATCCAAACACCATCTACTGATGACTTTGAGGGGTTCAAGACTTCATGGAGGAAGTAACTTCACCTGTGATGAGAATAACTAGAGAACGAGAATTAGAAGTGGAGCCTGAAGACATGAGTGAATTGCTGCAATTTCACAAAGAGTTGTTTCTTATGAGTGAGCAAAGAAAGCCATTTCCTGAGATGGAATTTACTTCTAGTGAAGATGCTATAAAGATTGTTGAAGTGACAACAAAGGATTTAGAATATTATCTAAACTTAGTTGATAAAGCATTGTCATGGATTGAGAAGCTTGACTCCAATTTATAAAGAAGTTCTACTATGCTTGCAAAGCTATCAAACAAGTATTGCATGCTACAGAGGAATCATTTTAGAGAAAGGAAGGGTCAATTCATTTACCAAACTTCACTGCTGTAGTATTATTATTTTTAATTGTCCCTGCCACCCTTTCAGCAGCCACCACCTTGATCGGTTAGTAGCCATCAACATGGAGGCAAGACAGTCCACCAGCAAAAAGATTAGGACTTCTTGAAGACTCACATGATGGTTAGCGTTTTTTAGCTAAGGTATTTAAAAATTAAGATATGTACGTTTTTAGACATAATGATATTGCACACTTAGTATAGTATACAGTATAGTATAAACATCAGTAAGAAGGTAGGCACTGGAGTGGTGGCTGCATGGCGCTGGAGCAACTTTGAGGAGATACCACATGTCCAGGGGCAAAGGAGAAGCCCCACCAAGACAGTAGGAGGGGCAAAATTGTGTTTAGAATCAAACCCATACTTGCCAGAGATGCTCAGAGGGTTCAAACATACCTTGTGTGCACCAGGACCCAGAGACACCACAGAGACTGAGACAGAGCTCTGAGTGTCTCCTGCGGAGGTTCAGGTTAGCAGTGGACTGCCTCAGGGGCAGGGGTTCTGGGTGCAGTAGACCCGGGTATGGCATAAGCCTTCTTGGAGGAGATTGCCATTAACTGCACCGTAGAGCTGCCAGGACTTATACAGGAATGGAAAGACAGACTCTTGGAGGGCACAAACAGAAGCTTGTGCCCACCAGGACCCAGGAAAAAGGGTCAGTGACCCCAAAAGAGACTGATCCAGACTTACCTATGAGTGTCCAGGAGTCTCTGGCAGAGGCATGGATCAGTGGTGGCCTGCTGCAGGGTCAGGGGCACTGAGTATAGCAGCGCATGCATGGGCCTTTTGAAGGAGGTCATCACTATCTTCATTACCTCCACCATAGTTTGGCCTCAGGTCAAATAACAAGGAGGGAACACAGCCCCACCCTTCAGCAGAAAATTGGATTAAAGATTTACTGAGCTTGGCCCTATCCATGAAAACAAGATCCAGTTTCCCCCTCAGTCAATCTCTCCCATCATGAAATTATGAGCCACACCCTGTAGGGCCACCCAAAACAGACAGGTGCATGGTGGAGAATTCTGACAAAATGTGGTCCACTGGAGGAGGGAATGGCAAGCCACTTCAGTATTCTTTGGAGAACCCCATGAACAGTATGAAAAGACAAAAAAATAGGACACTGAATGATGACCTCCCCAGGTCAGTAGGTACCCAATATGCTACTGGAGACCAGTGGAGAAATAACCCCAGAAAGAATGAAGAGACAGAGAAAGAAAAACAACACCCAGTTGTAGATGTGATTGGTGATGGAAATAAAGACCAACACTGTAAAAAGCAATACTGCATAGGAACCTGGAATGTTAGGTCCCTGTATCAAGGCAAATTGGATGTGGGCAAACAAGAGATGGCAAGAGTGAATATCGACATTTTAGGAATCAGTGAACTAAAATGGACTGGAGGGGTGAATTTAACTCAGATTACCATTATATCTACTACTGTGGCTAAGAATCACTTAGAAGAAATGGAGTAGCCATCATAGTCAACAAAAGAGTCTGAAATGCAGTATTTGGATGCAATCTCAAAAATGACAAAATGAACTCTGTTCCTTTACCAGGCAACCCATTCATTATCACAGTAATCCAAGCCTATGCCCCGATGAGTAACTCTGAAGAAGCTGAAGTTGAATGGTTCTATGAAGACCTACATGGCCTTCTACTACTAAAACCCATAAAAGATGTCCTTTTCATTATAGGGGACTGAAATGCAAAAGTAGGAAGTCAAGAAATACCTGGAGTAACAGGCAAATTTGGCCTTGGAGTACAGAATGAAGAGAGCAAAGGCTAATAGAGTTTTGCCAAAAGAATGCACTGGTCATAGCAAACACCCTCTACAAATGGACATCACCAGATGGTCAAGACTGAAATCAGATTGATTATATTTTTTGCACCCAAAGATGGAGAAGCTCTATACTGTCAGAAAAGACAAGACTGGGAGCTGACCATGGCTCAGATCATGAACTCCTTATTGCCAAATTCAGATTTAAATTGAAGAAAGTAGGGAAAACCACTAGACCATTCAGGTATGACCTAAATCAAATCCCTTACAGTTATACAGTGAAAGTGATGAATAGATTCAAGGGATTAGATCTGATACAGTGCCTGAAGAACTATGGAATGAGGTTCCTGACATTGTACGAGAGGCAGTGATCAAGACCATTGCCAAGAAAAAGAGTTACAAAATGGTTGTCTGAGGATGCCTTAAAAATAGCTATAAAAAGAAGAGAAGTAAAAGGCAAAGGAGAAAAGGAAAGATATACTCATTTGAATGCATAGTTCCAAAGAATAGCAAGGAGAGATAAGAAATCCTTCCTCAGTGATCAATTCAAAGAAGTAGAGAAAAACAATAGAATGGGAAAAACTAGAGATCTCATCAAGAAAATTAGAGATACCAAGGGAACTTTTCATGCAAAGATGGGCACAATAAAGGACCGAAATGGTATGGACCTAACAGAAGCAGAAGATATTAAAAAGAGGTGGCAAGAATACACAGAAGAACTATAAAAAAGGTCCTCATGACCCAGATTATCACGATGGTGCGCTCACTCATCTAGAGCCAGACATCCTGGAATACAAAGCCAAGTGGGCTTTAGGAAGCATTACTATGAACAAAGCTAGTGGAGGTGATGGAATTCCAGTTGACCTATTTCAAATCCTAAAAGGTGTGAAAGTGCTGCACTCAATATGCCAGCAGATTTGGAATACTCAGTAGTGGCCACAGGACCGGAAAGATTTCATTCCAATCCCAAAGAAAGGCAATGCCAAAGAATACTCAAACTGCCACACAACTGCACTCATCTCACATGCCAGCAAAGTAATGCTCAAATTCTCCAAGCCAGGCTTCAACAGTACATGAACCGTGAACTTCTAGATGTTCAAGCTGGATTTAGAAAAGGCAGAGGAACCAGAGATCAAATTGCCAACATCCCCTGGATCATGGAAAAGGCAAGAGAGTTACAGAAGAACATCTATTTCTGCTTTACTGACTATGCCAAAGCCTTTGACTGTGTGGATCACAATAAACTGTGGGAAATTCTGAAAGAGATGGGAATACCAGACCACCTGACCTGCCTCCTGAGAAATCTGTATGCAGATCAAGAAGCAACAGTTAGAACTGGACATGCAACCACAGACTGGTTCCAAATCAGGAAAGGAGTATGTCAAGGCTGTATATTGTCACCCTGCTTGCTAAGTTGCTTCAGTCGTGTCTGACTCTGTGTGACCCCAGAGATGGCAGCCCACCAGGTTCCTCCATCCCTGGGATTCTCCAGGCAAGAACGCTGGAGCGGGTTGCTATTTCTCCAAGGCATGAAAGTGAAAAGTGAAAGGGAAGTCGCTTAGTCGTGTCCGACTCTTCACGACTCCATGGACTGCAGCCTACCAGGCTCCTCCACCCATGGGATTTTTCCAGGCAAGAGTACTGGAGTGGATTGCTATTGCCTTCTCCGGTCACCCTGCTTATTTAACTTATATGCAGAGTACATCATAAGAAACGCTGGGCTGGAAGAAGCACAAGCTGGAATCAAGATTTCTGGGAGAAATATCTATAACCTCAGATATGCAGATGACACCATCCTTATGGCAGAAAGTGAAGAACTAAAGAGCCTCTTTATGAAAGTGAAATAGAGTGAAAAAATTGGCTTAAAACTCAACATTCAGAATACTAAGAACATGGCATCTTGTCCAATAAGTTCAGTTCAGTCGCTCAGTCGTGTCTGACTCTTTGAGACCCCATGAATCGCAGCACGCCAGGCCTCCCTGTCCATCACCAACTCCCGGAGTTCACTCAGACTCACGTCCATCAAGTCAGTGATGCCATCCAGCCATCTCATCCTCTGTCGTCCCCTTCTCCTCCTGCCCACAATCCCTCCCAGCATCAGAGTCTTTTCCAATGAGTCAACTCTGCATGAGGTGCCCAAAGTACTGGAGTTTCAGCTTTAGCATCATTCCTTCCAAAGAAATCCCAGGGCTGATCTCCTTCAGAATGGACTGGTTGGATCTCCTTGCAGTCCAAGGGACTCTCAAGAGTCTTCTCTAACACCACAGTTCAAAAGCATCAATTCTTCGGCACTCAGCCTTCTTCACAGTCCAACTCTCACATCCATACATGACCACAAGAAAAACCATAGCCTTGACTAGACAGACCTTTGTTGGCAAAGTAATGTCTCTGCTTTTCAATATGCTATCTAGGTCGGTCATAACTTTCCTTCCAAGGAGTAAGCATCTTTTAATTTCATGGCTGCAGTCAACATCTGCAGTGATTTTGGAGCCCCAAAAGATAAAAGTCTGCCACTGTTTCCACTGTTTCCCCATCTATTTCCCATGAAGTGATGGGACCGGATGCCATGATCTTCGTTTTCTGAATGTTGAGCTTTAAGCCAACTTTTTCACTTTCCACTTTCACTTTCATCAAGAGGCTTTTGAGTTCCTCTTCATTTTCTGCCATAAGGGTGGTGTCATCTGCATATCTGAGGTTATTGATATTTCTCCCTGCAATCTTGATTCCGGCTTGTGTTTCTTCCAGCCCAGCATTTCTCATGATGTACTCTGCATAGAAGTTAAATAAACAGGGTGACAGTATACAGCCTTGACGTACTCCTTTTCCTATTTGGAACCAGTCTGTTGTTCCATGTCCAGTTCCAACTGTTGCTTCCTGACCTGCATACAAATTTCTCAAGAGGCAGATCAGGTGGTCTGGTATTCCCATCTCTTGAAGAATTTCCCACAGTTTATTGTGATCCACACAGTCAAAGGCTTTGGCATAGTCAATAAAGCAGAAATAGATCTTTTTCTGGAACTCTTTTGCTTTTTCCATGATCCAGTGGATGTTGGCAATTTGATCTCTGGTTCCTCTGCCTTTTCTAAAAGCAGCTTGAACATCTGGAAGTTCACGGTTCACATATTGCTGAAGCCTGGCTTGGAGAATTTTGAGCATTACTTTACCAGCATGTGAGATGACTGCAATTGTGCGGTAGTTTGAGCATCACTGGTCCCATCACTTCATGGCAAATAGATGGGGAAACAGTGGAAACAGAGACAGACTTTATTTTTGAGGGCTCCATAATCACTGCAGATGGTGACCGCAGCCATGAAATTAGAAGATGCTTGCTCCTTGGAAGGAACGTTATGACCTACCTAGACACATATTAAAAAGCAGAGACATTATTTTGCCAACAAAGTTCCATCTAGTCAAAGCTATGGTTTTTGCAGTAGTCATGTATGGATGTGAGAGTTAGATTGTAAAGAAAGCTGAGTCCCAAAGAATTTATGCTTTTGAACTGTGGTGTTGGAGAAGACTCTTGAGAGTCCCTTGGACTGCAAGGGGATCCAACCAGTCCATTCTAATGGAAATCAGTCCTGAATATTCACTGGAAGGAGTGATGCTGAAGCTGAAACTCCAGTACTTTGGCCACCTGATGAGAAGAACTGACTCACTGGGAAAACACCCTGATGCTGGGAAAGATTGAAGGTGGGAGAAGAAGGGGACAACAGAGGATGAGATGGTGTGTTGGCATCACCGACTCAATGGACATGAGTTTGAGTAAACCCTGAGAGTTGGTGATGGATGGGGAATCCTGGCGTGCTGCAGTCCATGGGGTCGTAAAGAGTCAGACATAGCTGAGTGACTGAACTGAACTGAATAGTATAAACACAAGTTTTACATGCATTGGGAAACTGAGACATTCGTATGACTCTTTTAATTGTAGTTGCCTGGAACTGAATTTGCAGTATCTCCAAGATGTGACTGCACTGGGGCTTCCCTGGTGGCTCAGCAGTAAGGAATCCACCTGTGAATACAGGAGACTTGGGTTTGATCCCTGGATGAAAAGATCCTCTGGAGAAGGGAATGATGACCCACTCCAGTATTCTTGCCAGGAAAATTCTATGGACAGAGGAACCTGGTGGGCTACAGTCCATGAGGCTGCAAAGAATCGGACACAACTGAGCTACTGAGCACACACAGGTGCCTGTATTAGTCAAAAGTAATTAAAACAAAACAAAAAACAAACTCTTTATCTCATAGATACTGCTAAGTCGCTTCAGTCGTGTCCGATTCTGTGCAACCCCAAGACAGCAGCCCACCAGGCTCCTCCGTCCCTGGGATTCTCCAGGCAAGAATACTGTAGTGGGTTGCCATTTCCTTCTCCAATGCGTGAAAGTGAAAAGTGAAAGTGAAGTCACTCAGTTGTGTCCAACTCTTAGCGACCCCATGGACTCCAGCTTACCAGGCTCCTCCGTCCATGGGATTTTCTGGGCAAGAGTACTGGAGTGGGGTGCCATTGCCTTCTCCCTCTCATAGATACAGAGAACAGATTGTTGGTTGCCAGAAGCAAGAGAGTGGTGTTTGAGCTAAATGGGTGAAGAGAGTTAAGAAATACAAATTTCCAGCTATAAATGTCATAAGGAAGTAATGTACAGTGTGGTTGCTACAGTTAATAATACTGTATTATGTATTTGAAAGTTCTTAGGAGAGTAAATCTTCAAAGTTCTCATTACAAGAAAAAAATTTGGATCATATTAACTGGACTTTTTGGTGACATATTAACTAGAATTTTTGTGGTGATCATTTTATGATATATTCAAATATTTGATCACTGTGTTGTACACCTGAAACTAATATAATGTTGTATGTTAATTGTACCTCAATTTTTAAAATATTGTGTATCCAGTTGAATATATGGTAGACTTATTAACACTACTTGACCCAACAAAACCTTGTTACCCTTTATTTATTTACTGGATGTATTTTTGAAATCTAAGTGATCCATTAATATCTGGAATGATTGGGGTAAGTAATAGAAGTACTCAAGTAAATGAGGTTCATGAAAATTGACTATTTGTGAACCAAATATGGATATTTCATTGGCTGAAGTCTTCAGGGTGTAATAAGAAAATGTGTGTCTCAGAAGAAATGGAAATATATCAGTATCCTATCATCGGAGAATCAGACAGACTTCTGTTTTCTAGCTATATTGTTTCCTGGTCACGTTTTAGAAAATTAAATAACAATAGTACAAAAAGACTGGAGAATTCTTAACACATATCAAAATGTGGAAAATTTCATCTGCAGTTATCAAATCTTAGACTCAAAGAGACATTGAAAACTATCTTAATATTCTTCCCTCTGGTGCAGATTTGGTTGAAAGTTATGTAACCATATACATTATTATCTCTGTACATTTCTGTGTCCTTTTCTTAGCGCACTCTTCTAACATCCAAATCAGAGTAATGTTTTAGAGTTTCTAAATAATGATTTTTTTTCTGCAATAATCTACAGAAACATTTTGCATCTATTTTAATGACCTTTCTTTCCAGAAGGTCATTAGGATATCTCCTTTTTTTGGTGGACAAACCATATGTTTAGTAACCATTGAATAAGCTAGTATCATCACATTCTTCTCCTGCTTTATGTCTGCTTTTTATGAGTTTACACATGTAATCCCATAAATACCAAAGCGAAAATCAATTCCTAGCACTCAAACTCTGATTATTAACATAATTCCACCAATTCATTTGTCTCTAAAGGAGCTCAACATTCAAGATGCATAATTTAAATTGACATTGCCTAGAAATATGGTTCAAATAGCCAAGGAAGAATAAAACAAAATTCCAGACTATGAAATCTTATCCTGTCTCTATATATTCTAATAACTATAGACTTTAAAATGAAGTTAGATATAAAATTCCACACAATGAGAAATGGCAGCATATTAAATCTGAAGGAGATTGATATCAAATTAGTACAGTATGTGTTACAAAATATGATCATTAATAATAGTCTGACTTGAATGTTTAAAGAAAATCTTTAGCAACCATGATCAACTCCCAGTCCTTTTAAACATTTTTCAAACTGCTAAATTTGACAAGGCATTGCTCTGCTAACCATGGACAGTAAATGACTGAAAGCATGGAATGTATCATTGGAGGACCTACTGTTGATGAAATCATCGTGATTTTTATAGCCTAGCTCACTTTTACAAGCAGAAGTGCTGCAAGGGTCAAAGCCCTGTTTCATGTCGTATGGCAATTGAATGAAGCTGAACACCCACCGTGAGACACTGAGGTGGCCAGCTGGCATGGTGGTGGTTCCGCAATGTTGTTTTGCCCACCCACACAGTGGTCAAACCAGTAAATAAAGGACACAGCAGTAGTTTTATAAAATTACCAACTATAAACAAGTAACTCATTAGATAAAATTATTGATAACAAAAAAGAGAAAAAAAAATTACACATAAATTTAAATATAAGCTTGAAACCTTTTCAGATTCAATGAACTGGCCAGAAAAAAAAAAAAAAAATCTCTTAAAATGCTATGTGAGACAATACAGTCTCCTACGTTCAAGTTTCAGCCAAGAAACTCCAGAAAAGAACTAAGATGTAACTACCAGTTTTAGCCATAATATTAACATATAAAACACTGTAGGATATCTTCAGTACCTTTCTTGGCATTCTAAAAACAAGCACTCTGTGAAGTAGAACAGGCTATACATTAAGTGGTCTGACATAGAACACTTATGTCATGCTTCAATTTCAGAACTTAAAACAAAAACCTGACATTCTCATAAATGAAAACCAGTGGGTGTCTGGGGATGATTTAACTAGTGTGGAGCTCCCTAGTTGACACTTTTACATGTTTAAAAATAAATTTAATTTTACTTGCAAAAGAACTATATTGTGTTTTCTAAATTGATTACAAGATATATTAATAATTGTTTTTGTTCTTTGAATAATAAAGTAACTAAGTTTTAAAAATTATTTTAACCAAAATAATAAACATAGGTTGAAAAAAATTGCTTTGGGTTAGATTAGAATGGGTCAAATGCTCTCATACAGAGACTGTATATTTTCTGTGAATAAAATTTCTAAAAAATTTCACAGGTAAAAAACATGATTTAATTTTTTTCCACATAAAGAACTCAGGTGGTCTCCAACTTTAGGTTCCATTTATTCCATTGTTCAACCTCTGTTTACTTTTCATTTGTAGGGTATTTTGTACACATCTCTGCATGATATTTCTGCTGGCTTACATTTGTAAACTATCTGCAAGTTTTTCAAATAAGCTAGAAATTGTGATTCCCAGTGAATGCATGTGATCACCAAGATAAAAGATAATCAAAGAAAGTATGATTCTAAAATAGGCCAGATTCTATTACAAGAGTAAATTATTGACTCTTTATCCCCCTGTTTTGAAGTTTTATAGATAGCAATACAAGCTCAATGAAATTGAAAATTTTTTATAGAGTTACTTGATTATAATTTTTTTCCTATAGCCTTCTTCGGTCCGGCCCACCTTCCTTCACAGTCTCAAATAATCAAGGTTTTTTTTTTTTTGTTTTGTTTTTAATGACAACAGCAACCATGCAAAAATGCAAATTATGAGGATCAAAGGAGGAGAAAAAAGAGGGTAGAGCAAATTGTCTTCTATTAGCACATTTTAAGTTTTGTTTTGTTTTGTTTTGTTTTACCATTTTAATTTAATTTTATTTTTAAACTTTACAATATTGTATTAGTTTTGCCAAATATCAAAATGAATCCACCACAGGTATACATGTGTTCCCCATCCTGAACCCTCCTCCCTCCTCCCTCCCCATACCATCCCTCTGGGTCGTCCCAGTGCACCAGCCCCATGCACCCAGTATCGTGCGTCGAACCTGGTACATATACACAACGGAGTATTACTCAGCCATTAAAAAGAATACATTTGAATCAGTTCTAATGAGGTAGATGAAACTGGAGCCTATTATACAGAGTGAAGTAAGCCAGAAAGAGTTTTATTTATTATTGGCTGTGCTGGTCATCTTTGCTACCCAGGTTTTTCTCTAGTTGCAGCTAGCAAGGACTCCTGTCTAGTGTGGTACACAGGCTTCTCACTGTGGTGGCTTCTCTCTATTGCAGACTGCAGGCTCTAGAGCACAGGCTTCAGTAGTTGCTTTACTCAGGCTCACTCACTAGTGGGGCCTAGGCGTCTCTAGAGCATAGCAGCCATTGTGGTGCTTAGCCCAGTTGTCTGGTGATGTGTGGAGTCTTCCTGGACCAGGGACCAAACCCATGTCGGCTGCACTGACAAGCAGATTCTTATCTTCCAGACCACCAGGGAAGGCCCTATTAGTACATTTTGATTACAATCGGTATGTCAACATAATTTTTTTTTTTAAATCAAATTACCTTCTAAAGGTGTTGAAATTGCCATTTCTCTCCAAGTGAGGCTGAGATGCTGAATTCCTATAGTAAGTATACAACCTTGGAACCTGCCTTCAGCTATAGGTAGAGACAAAGGAGAAATGAAATTGAATTCTAAGTGATGTGAGTGAGGAAGCAAAGAATAGGTTGAAATGACCAGTGCTTGTGGGGAAAAGCACTATCTGCTAGACATCGTAAGTAAGGGGACAAGAATGTGGCATCTAGAAAATTTTCTGGGAAAAGGTTCATAGGGAACTGGGGATTTTGTGGCATGCTACTTAAATGTTTAAATAAATATTTCTAAAATATACAAAATTCGGACAGATCATCAAAAAGAAACAGAAGGCCTGAGATATTGAATGAAGATAAGAAGGGACAGAGAAATGAGACTACAGGAAGCTGAGATGCAAGGTGAATTTGATATGGAAGAATTTCTGGGTGTCAGTCCACAAGGGTGGACTGAACTCTACCCAGCTGAGAGCAGATGTGAATGGAGGCATGCAAGGAAAGTTGGCCTTTATGTAGGGTAGACTCAGCTTGCTCATGTGGAATGAGAGTACTGAAAATAGAACTGGGAAATCTAGATTGTAATCTAGATTTGTTAATTACCTAGAAAATAATTTGGAAAAACATCACTGGAATGAAATACCATCATCTGGAAATATTATGTCAACAGAGAAACACTAGGGCATATTCCATTTTTAAATTCAATGTCAATAAAATGAGGTGGAATGAAGGAGAGGATCCCTGATATGACTATTATCCACAGTATATGGTTGTGATATGACATATATATATCTGTGATATGACATATCCACAGTACTTCTTAGGTAAAAATTGTGTATTTTTTATTAATATATATTTACCACTTTTGGGGCTTCCCAGGTGTGTCAGACAGTAAAGAATCCACCTGCAATGCAGGAGACCAGGGTTCAATCTCTGGGTTGGGAAGATCTCTGAGAAGGGAATGGCTACCCATTCCAATATTCTTACCTGGAGAATCCCATAAACAGAGCAGCCTGGTGGGCTATAGTCCATGGGGTCGGAAAGAGTTGGACACGAATGAGTGACTAACATACACGCACACCACTTTTAAATGACTTCATCATGATGTTATATTTTGATTGGATTTAATCTCTGTTGTTTTAAAAATCTCCTTTTCTACCACCCCCGTGAAAGCAAAGAGTACATTTTTTTTTAACTGCATAACATTTGAAACTGGACATTTTTTCTTCTTTTTGTAATACATATCCTTAAGTGGTTTAAAACAATCATTAGTTATGATTTATTTCTTGTATGTACAAAAAGTAAACTATTCTCTCACTGTAGTAGTAGTCCAAGATACCATATTGTAAATGACAAAGTATCTAGTTAACAAAAGAAAATGAAGTCATTAATAAGAAAAGCTGCTTTTCTGGAAATCCAAACATCTGAACAGCTAAGCTCTGAATAGAAATAAGCAATTTAAAGTTTTATGATAAGGCAAATATGTTTCTGTGACACCGCTGGAGGTACATTTGTTGAACTTAATTCTTCATCTGTGAGGGGTAATTGCCTGCAGAGGGAATCCATCAGTGGGAATCCATCAGTCTGGGGTATAGACTGGGAAGGAGAGATGACAGAAAGAATGTTTTGTCTCATTTAAGGGTGGGAGCTGGAAGCTGATTCCATAGCCATTACAGAAATATCCTGTGCCTAAATAAAAAAAATTTTTTGATATTTTGCATTTTATGGTCCCTGAATTCTTTGTGCAGGGTCTTTTTTGAGGGTTCACTTGCAGTGGTTTTTTTTTTTTTTTCCTAGAAAAGAATAACTTTCTAGTATAAAGAATGACTTTACATAGGTGTTTAAGTGTAATTGGGAATGAACTAATCTGAATCTTAAGATTAAGCAAAAAGTATAAAATTAAGCTTCAAGTCATCATCTTTTTCCTTTTCCAGTTACTTCCTGCCAGGTTCCAGCAATCAGATTAAACTGAAAGTGTAAAATGTAATTAAACAGGCTTAAGCATTATTTAGGGCTTCCCAGATAGTGCTAGTGGTAAAGAACCCACCTGCCAAAGCAGAAGACATAATGAGACATGGTTTCGATTCCTGGGTCAGGAAGATACCCTGGAGGAGGACATGGCAACCCACTTTGGTATTCTTACTTGGCAAATCCCACGGAAAGAGAAGCCTGGTAGACTACAGTCCATGGGGTCACAAAGAGTAGGACACGACTGAAGCAACTTAGCACACACGTACTCAAGGATTATTTGCAAAAAATAAATAAATACATAACCTGCTATGTGTAATCTATAAAGCAGTGCATCACAGAGCAGATTACTATAAGAACATTGATTTTTAAAAAAAATATTCTAATTGTAACTGTGGATTGCTAATCTGGTCAACTGCCTGAAACAATAGGATAAATACTTCATTTACTTAATAATCTATTTTTTTTGGTAAATAATTTACATTTTCCCACAGTTATAAGTGAAAAATATGAAGTTAAGGAGAAAGCTAAGAAGTATTGTTTAAAAGCTCATGCATGTGATTATCATTCTGTTCTTGTTTTTGGTTGCTTATTTTAGCTGTTTAAACCCAAATTTAGAAAATGCTTGTATGTCAAACACTGTTTTTTCATGTTCTCCTGTTTCAGATGTAGTTAGTTTCCCCCTCTGGCATCTCATTGTAGCTACAGAAGCATGACAGCCATTAAAGGAAATAGCTGCAGAGAAGAAAAGTGTAAGACTTTCAAATACGATGAAAATGGTTAACTACTCAATTTGACAGTGTTCCCCCACAAGTAAGATTTTTAGTTATAATATTTTGAAAGGAAAGAAAATTTACTGAATGAATAGGACATGATCCAAATGTTTTATAATTTTAGGAACAACCTCAGGTAGTAATGCAAGTGATGGTACTTAAGATAATTATTTTTCTAGCTAAAGATCATTTTACCAAAAAAAAAAAAAAATCACACTACATCTTTCTATTGCTTTGTACTAATGCATCATTTTAAATTGTCATAAAATGTCTTCTTGGGATGGTAGAGAATCTGCCTGCAATGCAGGAGACCTGTGTTCAATCCCTGGGTCAGGAAGATCCTCTGGAGAAGGGAATGGCAACCCACTAGTATTCTTGCCTGGAGAATCCCATTGACAGAGGAGCCTGGCAGGCTATAGTCCATGGGGTCACAAAGTGTTGGACATGATTGAGTGACTTTCACTAGAAGTGGGGATTCCTAGAATGCATCTTTTAAAATTGCCATAAAATGTCTTTTTGGCACGGCAGTGGCAGTGATATTTCTTGTGGTGGTGATAATGACGATAACTTTTTCAAGTAATATGTTTTAAAACATCACTGAATACAGTAGCATCTTGTTATATCCTTACTCATTGGTGGATGAAACTCTCAAGAGTCTATAAAATACAGTCATAACTATCATTAAAATGTGGATAATTCAAAGAACATATCAGTATAGAATCTCATTAATAATGCTCTGGAGTTTATGCATCAGAGCATCCTACATTGAGACGATAAGGCCAGAGCCTTAGGCTTTATACCTCCCACTTGCTCAGCCACCTGATGAAGATGTGAGCTGCTGTGGGAAGGAGTGTCCTCAGCAGGCGGCTACTTGCAGCTGAGACAGTCCTGAGGAAGTTGCTGACAGGTAGAGGCTGTCAGCAGACCCTCCTCTGCGTCCTGAGAGTTCTTCCTTGAATTGGGATTTAGAAAGTGGATTTACACATCTGTCACAAGGGTGGTAATACTGGAGAGTGTAGAAAGAGGTCAGGTTCTGGACATATTTTAAAAGGTGGGGCTGATATAGTTTCCTGAGGGATTAGAAGTGTGCAATGAGAAAAGTAGCTGACAGGAAGAGCACTAGATTAGATATTTTTACCAAACTAAATACATGAAGGGTGACTTTGTTTTTTTTTTTAAAGGAGTATATTTGGAGGGTAGAAAAGTGAAAAGTTCTGTTTGGGGCATATTAAATTTGAGTTGTGTATTAAATATCTCATGCAAAATATCAAATTTAGATTTAGATGTATGGTGTTAGTCGGGAGATTAGGGGTGGAAATGTAAATTAGGGCATTTTTACAGTTATAAGATTGGACAGGGGTTAAGAAAGGCAAAAATACTAGATGCTTGGGGCTGGTGCAATGGGATGACCCAGAGGGATGGTACGGGGAGGGAGGAGGGTTCAGGATGGGGAACACGTGTATACCTGTGGCGGATTCGTGTTGATATATTGGCAAAACCAATACAATATTGTAAAGTTAAAAAATAAAATAAAAAAAAAAGTGTTGCAAAAATAGAGGCAACACTTAGAGTTAATCCAACATTTAAACATTGGAGTGATGAAGAGGATCCAGAAAGGCGACTAAAAAAATTTCCAATGAAATGATGCAAAACAAGAGAAGGAGCCAACTGAGGAAGATATTTCAGGTTTGGAAGATAGATATCAAGATGTGTCTAAATCACTGAATCTGTTTTTCATGTTATGATGGAAAAATTCTCCCTTGATTAACAAGGAGTACAGCTAACTTTCAACAGTGCAGCGTTGTTGAAATATGGCATTTTCTCTATGAAAATGAATGACTAAGCAACAACCATTGGCTTTCACAAAGTTGTATTTAACTTTGAATTATATTTAAATGTGAATTAACTTTGACAAAAAAGAGAGTTTAATATACTTAACTTTAGTGATTGTCTAGAAAAACATTCCAAATCCAGTCAAAATATATTCTCCTAAATACACAAAAGCTGTGTTCTCTGCATAAGTCTCTGCTTGGTCAGTAGCTAATGTTACATGAATGCCTTGCTTATGAAGGAATTTTGGGGGATTGATATATCTTAAAAAAAAAAAAGTTAGCTTAGGTTTTCCTTTTTTGCTTTTATTCCTTTGTGTTAAGTGCATATGTAAAACTGAATCTCAAAACAAATTTGTAGATATATTTAAATTATTTTTAATAAGTTATTTTAAAGTTTATTTAATTAAAAAAATGAACATGAAAACCATTTGAGATTGTCAAGAGAACTTAAGTTTTTTTTACAAGCATATTAAATACCTGCCCATTTAGCACTTGGGCAAATATTATAACGCAGTATTTTCACTCTAAACGAATAGTGTTGTCTTAGATATACTGAAAGTACAGTAGCAGGCTACATTCGGAATAACTACTTTTAAATGTGAATATAAAAGAAATAATGAAAAAATATTTTGCTTATTTAAGAAAAAACATCACCTGTATAATATTTATTGACCATTAGTTTGCCTACTTTCAAGGATATAAATAAAGTTAGTATATTTTACTCTTTCCATGCTGATATTTAGATTTAATAATTCTTGAAACTTATTTTTCACATCCCTGTATAAAATTAGGTTCTAATTCCTGTTCTTTCAGTAACACAGTATTTATTGAAAAAAAATTTGTTATGAGGAACAGCATTATATGTTAATTACTATATAACCACATGTACCCTGGAAAAATTTTCAAATTAAAATATTTATTTAAGTAAACCAAAATTATATTTGGATATGTTCAATCAGACTGGCATTTGTTTCTGGTGGAAATACTTGTTTAAGTTTCAATTTGTTAAAGGTTGTTTCAATTACAGTATTGCTTACATTTAAGACAGTGAGGGTAATATGAAATTTTTGTAATTTGCAAAGACATATTGCAAGTTAAAATGTAGTTTACCCATGAAATAACCTCGGCATGATTGGAATTTACTTTAAATTGTGAAAATTGTGAAACTTTGCCATAACTCAGTAAGTAAGGTCCAAAAATTCAACTGTACAAAATATGGGGTAGTTGAATTACAATGTTACCAAAAAAATTGTTTTTTAGTTAGTTTCCCAGTGACTACATGGTAAAAGCAAAAGGGAAAGTTTGTTTTTATTTGTTAGGCCAACTGGGAAAAGGACTGATTGTTACAGACAAAAATGTAACCAAAAAATGCACCCTATACTAAACTAAGATTGAAATGATCATGAGACAGTCATTGGCTAACACTTCCTTCTGTTACCCCATCACCAAGAAGAAATTAGCTTTCACCCAACCTGCTCCTTTTGGGGAACTTGGGCAAGACAGAGTATTGGTGTTATTCATCAATATCAATATCAATTGGTGATATTTATCAATATCAATATCAAAATCTGTATTTTGATACTGTGGATGTTCTACTGTAATTTGAAATACCATCGACTCAACACTCTTAATTTGTACACTCATCATCTCGTTTATTGCCAAGGTTTATTTAGTTGACCTAACTGGCTTGTGGATTATAATATCCCCTTCCTCATTGCCTTCCAGAGTGTTAATTAACAAGAAAGGTCTTTCCAAACTGAAGGATAGCCTTTCTGAGAAGAACATATGAAGGAGTTGTACTTCTCTAAGGAAAAATCTTTATTTTGGCGGGCTCCAAAATCACTGCAGATGGTGACTGCAGCCATGAAATTAAAAGATGCTTACTCCTTGGAAGGAAAGTTATGACCAACCTAGATAGCATATAAAAAGCAGAGACATAACTTTGCCAACAAAGGTCCATATAGTCAAGGCTATGATTTTTCCAGTGGTCATGTATGGATGTGCGAGTTGGATTGTGAAGAAAGCTGAGTGCCAAAGAATTGATGCTTTTGAACTGTAGTGTTGGAGAAGACTCTTGAGAGTCCCTTGGACTGCAAGGAGATCCCACCAGTCCATCCTAAAGGAAATCAGTCCTGAATATTCATTGGAAGGATTGATGTTGAAGGTGAAACTCCAATACTTTGGGCACCTGATGTGAAGAACTGACTCATTAGAAAAGACCCTGATGCTGGGAAAGATTGAAGGCAGGAGGAGAAGGGGACAACAGAGGATGAGATGGTGATGGCATCACTGACTTGATGGACATGAGTTTAGGTAAACTCCGGGAGTTGGTGATGGACAGGGAGGCCTGGCCTGCTGCAGTCCATGGGGTCACAAAGAGTTGGACATGACTGAGTGACTAAACTGAACTGAACTGAACTGAAGGAAAAATCTAAATAGATGGTGTGTGTTTGTTTTTTCCTCATTTGTAAGGTATGGAGAATATATTTTATTAAAACTATGTTAAAGAGTCTTGTTTGCTATATTTTATTTTAAAGAGAAAAAAAAAAAAACACTAGAAAGAAGCTGATTTGATGTCGGTGTATGGCAGAAACCAGCACGATGTTGTAAAGCAATTATCCTCCAATTAAAAAATAAAATTAGAGTGCTATCCCAATTTTTTTCTCCATTTACTATTTCTTCAACATATTCTGGGGCCTATGGTAGCTAATGAGGATACAAATATGAATAATTCACAGCCTTTGTGCCCAAGCTGCTTAGAGTCTAGGTGCAGTGAAAACCTGAAAAATTGGAATGTGTCATACAGGCTATAAAGGAAAAGTCGCAAGATTGAGTAGTGCCACTAAGGAGCAAGTAGATTTGAAGGTAGAACAGACCCAAACATCATGTTTGAAACAGTTTTCAAAATTAAATCCTGGCAAGTAATAAAATAGATTAATAATTTGATTTTTTTAAGTTACCATTTATAATAGATCAGCAATTCTTTCAAAGTCAGGTAAAAATAAAATCCTTACTACCTTTAACTAAAAGGAAATTAAGGAGGAGATGGGGAGAGATCATGGGCAAAACTATTTCAGTTCTTTCTGATATATAGGGCTCTAGTATACTTACACTAGGAGTTCATAAGACACACAGCCTGCATTCTCATAATGAAAAGATGATTGTATTTCACATACCCCTCCCTGAGGGGAGAAAACATTATTTAAAATCAGGTTAGCCAGCAAATGCAATTGTTTAATTTCATCATGGGTTTGGAACCCAAGTGTAGCTTTATAGCCATATTAGCAAGCATTAGTTTTGGTGTGTTTTTCTACCAAATCCTTTTAACATTTCTTTGGGGAGATGAAAATACAGATTATCAGATTTCTTTTAATGCCTTTATCCACTGTCTCTATAACCAATTTCAAGATGAAAATGCCAGAGAGACTTTATGATAAATAGCATCACTGTGCTCTGGGATATTACACAATATAAACTATAAATCACCATCCTCAGAGTGGCTCCATCTTTTGCTGTTATAATTTTACTAGCTTCTCGCAGTTAAAGCAGCAAATAGAGGTGAATGAAAAAGTCTGCAAAGTACTGAGACTATAGATAACTCTATTCTGGTCTGAATTTCCCTGTGTCTCAATGTTCAAATTTACAGTGTATTTATTTAATGAAAATGTCTTAAGAAGAGCATTCAACACACACTCCTTTTAAGTCATGTTGAACACAGTGCTCTTGCATTACCTACATTTGTTCCTGTTTCAAATCTGAATTCTTTTTCTAAAACATTTGTTATTATTTTAATTTGTTCCATTTTATTAAATCATACTATATGACACACAACACCAATTAACAAGATCTTAGTAAAGGCCACAGATAAAGATTTGAATTATTAAATAAACAGTTCTTAGTTTCCTTGCAAAATTTCCCCCTTATATCAATAAATAACACTTTTTCAGTTCCTACTCTCTTACCAATTTATGTATAATTAAACACTCTCTTCAGGTGCTTCTCATACTTCCTTGATTGCCTTCTTTGTCTTTTATTGATTTTCCTTCTCTTCCTATGTTATAAATAGTAGTGTTACCTGAAATGTGGTGCTTTTCCCTCTACTCATCTCTACATTTTTCCTGAGCCATTTTGTCTGCTCCTAAGTTTTCAGTATATTTCAATTCTGTCAGGCTATTAAAATTATAATCTTAGACAAGTCTTCTCTTCTAAAATCTTCAAAGACGGTATACCTCAATTTGATATTCAAATATTTTATAACATAGGTTTCAAACACTGGTTACGTCCTTCATTTTCCAATTTGATGTGGAAATTCCAGTTTTTGTCATTCACACATTATATTAATTGAAACATTCTCAAGAGATAAAATCAGGAGTGTTGCATGAAAAACCTTGTTTCAACCTTGTTCCAAAGAGAATGTAATATATGCATTTTGGGCTCATTCCATTCAAACATTGTCTATTCTAAGAATTAGTCAATAATTGAATTATTAAACAATTACTTTGATAGTCTTTATGGAATAATCTTATCTGTTCTGTTCTTTATTGTATTTGAAATATCTGACTGATGAATTATGTATATTATTCCCTGCCAAAAGTATGTAGTCTTAAAATATTATAGTTTCACTATTTCTAATGGATGCTTAATGAACTATCACAAACAGAAATTAATTCATGTATTGATTCAGTTTACAACTTTATATTGCTGTTCACTTTCATAAACATGAGTATCTTTACAGCAGAACTGGTGAAAAATAACTCATTAAAAAAAAACTTTAAGAACCACTTAATTTTATAGTGTTTTGGAGTGATTTTTATAAGCAGATGAACTATCATTGGTCAGTGAAGGACATTCTCTGAATGTAGATGTTTATTTATTGAAAATTACTGATGTGTTAATCCAGAGCAACATCATTGAAATAGTAGATTAAGAGCTGGAGACAGTTCTCTAGTGGAGAGAAGTTTTGGACATTTTGAACTCCATTATTCTTCATCATTTTGTGCTATAGTCTTTTATTATTTTGGCAAAATAAGCTTTCAGTTGCCTCTAACTACATTAATTACTTGATTACAATTTCTTGTGTCATAAGTTCTTTTTTGCTGTTGTTGTTGTTTGCCTATATGCTTCTGACTTCAAATCCTTTGGGTCAGCACTGGAAAAGTTATCACAAAAATCATTGTATAGAAGGATGGGTTAAAAGGAAAAGAAAAAAAAGAAAAAAAATAGCTTAATCGCTAGCCCAACTGAACATGGGCAATGTTTGGGAGATGGATTTTAAAATTGTGAAATCAAACTGAAACTGCAAATCTTGTTATATTCAAAAATGATATACTACACAATTTTTTGAGATATTTGTTGTTCAATAACTAAGTCGTGTCCAACTCATTGAAACCCATGAACTGCAGCTTGTCAGGCTTTCCTCTCTGTCGCTATCTCCAAGAGATTGCTCTTAACTCACGTCTATGAGTCAGTGATGCCATCCAGCCATCTCATACTCTGTTGTCTGCTTCTCCTCTTGCCCTAAATCCTACCCAGCATTGGGATCTTTTCTAATAAGTCAGCTCTTTGCATCAGGTGGCCAAAGCATTGGAGTTTCAGCTTCAGCATCAGTTCTTCCAATGAATATTCAGGACTGATTTCCTTTAGAACTAACTGGTTTCATCTCCTTGTAATCCAAGGGACTCTCAAGAGTCTTCTCCAAAACTACAGTTTGAAAGCATCAATTCTTTGGCGCTCAGCCTTCTTCACAGTCCAACTCTCACATCCATACATGACCACAGGAAAAACCATAGCCTTGACTAGACAGACCTTCATTGGCAAAGTAATATCTCTGCTTTTCAATATACTATCTAGGTTGGTCATAACTTTCCTTCCAAGGAGTAAGCGTCTTTTAATTTCATGGCTGCAGTCACCATCTGCAGTGATTTTGGAGCCCAGAAAAATAAAGTCTGACACTGTTTCCACTGTTTCGCCATCTATTTCCCATGAAGTGATGGGACCGGATGCCATGATCTTCGTTTTCTGAATGTTGTGCTTTAAGCCAACATTTTCCACTCTCCACTTTCACTTTCATCAAGAGGCTTTTGAGTTCCTCTTCACTTTCTGCCATAAGGGTGGTGTCATCTGCATATCTGAGGTTATTGATATTTCTCCCGGCAATCTTGATTCCAGCTTGTGCTTCCTCCAGTCCAGCATTTCTCATGATGTACTCTGCATATAAGTTAAATAAGCAGGGTGACAATATACAGCCTTGACAAACTCCTTTTCCTATTTGGAACCGGTCGGTTGTTCCATGTCCAGTTCTAACTGTTGCTTCCTGACCTGCATACAAATTTCTCAAGAGGCAGATCAGGTGGTCTGGTATTCCCATCTCTTGAAGAATTTCCCACAGTTTATTGTGATCCACACAGTCAAAGGTTTTGGCACAGTCAATAAAGCAGAAATAGATGTTTTTCTGGAACTCTCTTGCTTTTTCCAAGATCCAGCGGATGTTGGCAATTGGATCTCTGGTTCCTCTGCCTTTTCTAAAACTAGCTTGAACATCAGGAAGTTCACGGTTCACAAATTGCTGAAGCCTGGCTTGGAGAATTTTGAGCATTACTTAACTAGCATGTGAGATGAGTGCAATTGTGTGGTAGTTTGAGCATTCTTTGGCATTGCCTTTCTTTGGGATTGGAATGAAAACTGACCTTTTCCAGTCCTGTGGCCACTGCTGAGTTTTACAAATTTTCTGGCATATTGAGTGCAGCACTTTCACAGCATCATCTTTTAGGATTTGAAATAGCTCAACTGGAATTCCATCACCTCCGCTAGCTTTGTTCGTAGTGATGCTTTCTAAGGCCCACTTGACTTCACATTGCAGGATGTCTGGCTCTAGGTCAGTGATCACACCATAGTGATTATCTGGGCTGTGAAGATCTTTTTTGTACAGTTCTTCTGTGTATTCTTGCCATCTCTTCTTAATATCTTCTGCTTCTGTTAGGTCCATACCATGTCTGTCCTTTATCGAGCCCATCTTTGCATGAAATATTCCCTTGGTATCTCTAATTTTCTTGAAAAGATCTCTAGTCTTTCCCATTCTGTTGTTTTCCTCTATTTCTTTGCATTGATCACTGAGGAAGGCTTTCTTATCTCTCCTTGCTATTCTTTGGAACTCTGCATTCAGATGTTTTTATCTTTCCTTTTCTACTTTGCTTTTCACTTCTCTTCTTTTCACAGTTATTTGTAAGGCCTCCCCAGACAGCCATTTTGCTTTTTTGCATTTCTTTTACATGGGGATGGTCTTGATCCCTGTCTCCTGTACAATGTCACCAACCTCATTCCATAGTTAATCACTCTATCTATTAGATCTAGGCCCTTAAATCTATTTCTCACTTCCACTGTATAATCATAAGGGATTTGATTTAGGTCATATCTGAATCGTCTAGTGGTTTTCCCTACTGTCTTCAATTTAAGTCTGAATTTGGCAATAAGGAGTTCATGATCTGAGCCACAGTCAGCTCCAGGTCTTGTTTTTGCTTATTGTATAGAGCTTTTCGATCTTTGGCTACCAAGAATATAATCAATCTGATTTCAGTATTGACCATTTGGTGATGTCCATGTAGAGTTGTCTCTTATGTTGTTGAAAAAGGATGTTTGCTATGACCAGTGTGTTCTCTTGGCAGAATTCTGTTAGTCTTTGTCCTGCTTCATTTTGTACTCTATGGCCAAACCTGCTTATTGCTTCAGGTATCTCTTGACTTTCTACTTTTGCACACCAGTCCCCTATGATGAAAAGGACATCTTTTTTTTTGTTGTTAGTTCTAGAAAGTCTTGTAGGTCTTCATAAAACAGTTCAACTTCAGCTTTTCAGGCATTAGTGGTTGAGGCATAGACTTGGATTACTGTAATACTGAATGGTTTGCCTTGGAAATGAATTGAGATCATTCTGTCATTTTTGAGATTGCACCCAAGTGCTGCATTTCTAGCTCTTTTGTTGACTATCAGAGCTACTCCATTCCTTCTGAAGTATTCTTGCCCACGGTAGTAGATACAATGGTCATCTAAATTAAAATCTCCCATTCCTGTCCATTTTAGTTCACTGATTCCTAAAATGTCAATGTTCACTCTTGCCATCTCCTGTTTGACCACTTCCAATTTACCTTGATTCATGGATCTACCATTCCAGGTTCCTATGCACTATTGTTCTTTACAGCATCAGCCTTTACTTTCACCAGCAGACACATCCTTTTGATGAAGAAACTGTCACATATCTTGACTTTAAATATTAATAACATATTGTGATTTTGAAGTATAGTTTCATAAGATATTACTATTAGGGAAACGGGATTACCTTGCATTATTTCTAACTACTACATATGAATCCACAGTTATCTCAATACAAAGTTAAATCAAGGAATAAGCATATACCTTTAGTATGGATATTACAGATTGTGTTATGATTCAGCTGACAAATTGGAAGAAGATATACTCTATAAATTGAGTAGCACTAATAGAGAGAGAGAGAGAAAGAGAGAAAGAGAGACTTACAAGAAATTATATGCAATAAATAGAAATGTTATCCATAGAAATATAGGCAAGACCTGAATATATAATTCATATGAGATAATAGTAAAATTGCTAAGAAGTCTATGGGAATATATGAAAGTTCACTGGAATCAGATACAAAGGATATCCCACCCACTTGGTTTGCAAAATTTGGAAGTTTAAACATTGTATGGTGTTTAAAGAGATGTGAGGAAACAGAATTCCTGATATACATAAACTTGATGAAAGAATTACTGGTACAGCTTTCCTAGAGAGTAATCTGCAGTGCATAGTAATATATGTGTATTGGATAAAATCTAAGACCTGGCAACACACCAATTATTCCTTGTACATAGCCGAGGATATTCATACACTGTTCCATTATGGGACATATACAAAGATGTTAATTTCTGTGTGTTTTATTGTAGGGAGAAGTTTAAGACAGCTTAGGAGTTTATTAATGGAGGAATAGATAAGCAAAATATAGTGAAATATACAGGCAAGGATACTGAGCAGTTATCAGAAGCATCAAACTCGATTTAGACATAGTAAGATGGACAAATCTTAATATTATAGCAATCAAATATTGCCAATTAATAAAAAATGTATATATATGTAATAATATATGATATATATAATATGAAATCAGTACTGAAAATTTACAAAGATACATATCTTACACATTAAGGAGTTTGATAATATGTAGGGAGGGCTTTAGGAACGAAGTTAAAAGAATACATAATAAAATAAATAAGTGATGTTATTGAAAAATTGAATACTTTATTGATAATATAATAGGCCCTCCTGCTGCAAAAACAGTGACCAGAGCCTAAAACCAAAAACAAAGAGGTCTTAATTACCTGGCATAGAGATCTACCAATAGCTGAGGCCAGATCCTTCCCTCAGGGCTCATTACATGTTGAGAAGTGGCTGAACCAGCTGGACTACCTCCAACCATTACCCTTGCAATGATTTATCCCTCAATTCACAGCTCCTAAAATATAAAAAAAGACCAGAAAGGGGGAGTCTTCTTTCTTGATGGCCCCCATGTGGTGAGACATAAACGAAGTGAATAATTAAAATCCCAAGAGAATCACTTGTAGCGCTTGGGAGAGCTGAAATATCTATGCCATACAATCTAAAGGAATCCTTAGCTTTAGGGAGTATATTCCAGGGACAGAGATAAGACTTAAGTCTAGGACCAGAGATGCCTTTGGGCCGAGTCACTCTGAATCTGCTGAATTGCTTGGAGAAATAACTCTGTGCACTTCTGAACTCAAAAGGTTGTATAAATAAAAATCAGAACTGAGCCATATATTTGTTATATAAAGTTGAGACATTATCAATGCAAGGTCATATGGATCAGGATGACTTGAACATCTGCCTGATTGTTGTTTTGTGTGTGGGGGGGAAAGGCTTAATTGTGATGTTTTCATCTAAAAGAGGATAAATATAACATCAAGTTATTTGGACATCAAGTTTCTAAAAAGATATACACACAATTAACTAAGCCAGGAGGGCTAGACTGAGATAGATTCATCATCAGTGTTTCAAAAGTGATGCTCTTTAGTAATTTATAGGGAAAACACATATCTAAAAAATAAGGATTATGTAAATTAGAAATCCAGGATCCATTTCTGGTACCATATTGTCTCTTAACTCTCATATTTGATCTATCACCATGCCCTATTTTAAGAACTGTTTAATTCTTTGAACCCATCCACTTCTTGTCCTATCAACTATCATCATCCTAGACTAAGCTGGCATCATCTCTAAACACCATTATTCTAATGTCTCTGAACTTCCAGTATTCATTTTGGCTCTGTCCAAGCAGTTTACTACACTGAAGCCAGATCACTTAAAAATACAATTTTAATCACACTTTCACCCCAGTGCCACTCTCCATCCCCCCACTTAGAATATTTCCTGGGTATTATATTGTGTATCTGTAGAATCGAAGGGAGGAAAGACAAATTTCTTGTGGCCTACAAGTCCCCGCATATTCTAACTCCTACTAAAAATAACACCAGCAGAATTGTCTGTTGATTCAACAAAATTAAATGTACTGTGTACACTACAATAAGGAAAAATGTCACCTTGGCAAAGTCTTAGTAGTGTCTCAGAAGAAGAACAGGGACAATATTTGTAAAGTTTTGAAATCTGAACTCAAGTGGTATCAGGAGAGTCTTTCAAATCAGGGAACTTATTAGGATTGGACACAATTTGTGTCATTGGTGACCCAGTGTAGAAGTGAGTTTTAGGTAAATTGATAAGTGAACTCATTGTCTAGAAGAGTAATGTATTCTTCTAATCAATGAGCTATTTCCCCAGATTAGTTCAGATAGATTTGCCTGTATGAATTTCTTAAATGAACCAGAGAAGTACTTGCTGGTTTTCAGCCTAATTTTCCGGACAAGAATTTCTTGAAGCCAGTAGGAAGGTCTTGTTGACTCAAGTGGCCTCTGCTCTCAGTCCTCAATAATTAAACTCTGTGGAGGGGAAAGGTTTCTGATCTCGTTCTTCGGCTTGAGTTTATGCTAGTTTTTCTTTCTCCTCCAGCCATATTCCCTTGCATATAATCAGGGAGTTGCATATTCCATGGTCTCTTTTTCAACACTGTTTTGGCATATGCATTTCTTCCTGCATAGAACACTCTTCTTTTACTCTTTTCACATCTTAAACTCCTATTTCATCTTCATGGCTCAATAAGTACTTCCTTGGAAGAGTCTTTCCTGACACCTCTGACCTGGATAAATCAGTCTATTTTGTGCTTTCATAAATCCATAAGTTGTTTATTTGTAAACTTATAATTTTATTTTGTTTTGATTATTTGATTAAAGGGTAACTCCTCCACTAGACTCGACTAAGCTTTGGGAAGTAGATTTCTTACTGCTTTGGTTCACTCTTAGACTCCCAGTATCTGTTACACTGTGTCACATATTAGTTTCTGAAATATTTGATGAAGGATGAAAAGATTAATAGAAAACATCCCTCTATCTAAAAAATACTTTTGATTTTACCTTCTACAAAGAAATAATATTCATAATAAACCCTTGGGTCATGTAATTACCACCAGGAATCTTGAACATATCACTGGAGATGATTCTATAGAGTGAAGAAGTAGTTTTTTCCAGCAAATGGAGTGAAGACTCTGTATGATATAACTTAAATGCTTAAAGAATATGACCCTTTACTTCAAATGTGAAATTGCTGTATTGGGACTTATCAGTATGGAAGAGGTTAACTAAAGTGATTCATGGTAATAAGGATTATTCAAAGCACTTTATTATATAATAAAAAATATTCAAAACATGAAATTATTCTCACTTTGCATTTCACAGTATTTTCTCAGAAGATATTATATATCCAAATATAAATATGAAAATCCAAGTTTAGCATCTGTGAACAATAAGGAAATGCTTTATTCATTATAATCAGAGATGCTAAGAAATTGAATGTGAGACTGATACTTTAAAAGCATGTATTTTAAAATATTTTTTTCTCAAGTTCAGTTTAGTTTGATGTCATAGAAGAAATTACTGGCAGTACACAACTGCACACACACACACACATAACACAATCACAAGATGTATGAAAGAAAATAAAAGTAAGTACCTTAAAAAAATTCAAATAAACCCTTAACTTCTCACTTTGACCAGCAAACTATAGGCTAAATTTAAGTGAACTGAAAGGAAATAACATTTAAGCCTCTACCAAGCCCCAGCACTGAACTTAGCACTGTTAACATCAAAAGAAGAACATGAAGGAAATAAAGTCTCTCTCTTAACTGGTTCTAAACTAGAGGAGTTAGATAAAAAAGCAACTGAATGAGAAGCATTTATATAAAATAAGTGGTAAAATAAGCATAAAACATTACAGAGAAGACAATGATTGACAAGCCAATAAAGTAGGTAGATTTATAAAAGATTTGGACATTAAGGGAGATTTAGAAAGTGAAGACACATTTTTAAAAACAAGGGAGCCCAAAGAAATACTAAAACATTTGTTTATACTCATCTTAAGTACTTTCTTCATAGGTCAACTTGCTTGAATGTAGTTACCTAAGAAAAAATATTCACTCTCAAGTCTTATCATAGTGTTTATAGAAACCTGCTGCCTCTGAGGACTTAATCTGTATAACTAAAGGGGCAGAACACACAAATGATGCACTCAGAGTGCTCTGGCATGATAAACTGCTAAGTCTGAATTTCATAATATGAAAGCCAGTCCCATCAGAAGCCCAGGTACCATAACTGAGAAACATTTCTCTGTGGAACCTTCTCATTTCTGCATGACTTGTGAGAAGAAGCACTGACAGGACTTTGTTTTGGATAATCTTTATATCTGTAAAAGGAACAGCCTTTAATAATGTCTTCTTCCAAATCAAAGGGCAAACTTAGTGCTCATTATAAAAATTGAGATTCTCTTACATTCAGAAAACGAAGCTCATGGCATCTGGTCCCATCACTTCTTGGGAAATAGATGGGGAAACAGTGGAAACAGTGTCAGACTTTATTTTTATGGGCTCCAAAATCACTGCAGATGGTGACTGCAGCCATGAAATTAAAAGATGCTTACTCCTTGGAAGGAAAGTTATGACCAACCTAGATAGCATATTCAAAAGCAGAGACATTACTTTGCCAACAAAGGTCCATCTCGTCAAGGCTATGGTTTTTCCTGTGGTCATGTATGGATGTGAGAGTTGGACTGTGAAGAAGGCTGAGTGCCGAAGACTTGATGCTTTTGAACTGTGGTGTTGGAGAAGACTCTTGAGAGTCCCTTGGACTGCAAGGAGATCCAACCAGTCCATTCTGAAGGAGATCAGCCCTGGGATTTCTTTAGGAGAAATGATGCTAAAGCTGAAACTCCAGTACTTTGGCCACCTCATGCGAAGAGTTGACTCATTGGAAAAGACTCTGATGCTGGGAGGGATTGGGGGCAGGAAGAGAAGGGGACGACAGAGGATGAGACGGCTGGATGGCCTCACCAACTCGATGGACATCAGTTTGGGTAAACTCCAGGAGTTGGTGATGGACAGGGAGGCCTGGCGTGCTGCGATTCATGGAGTCGCAAAGAGTTGGACACGACTGAGCGACTGAACTGAACTGAACTAGCTCTCCTTTAAAGCAACACACTGAATGTGCAGGCATCCATCTGGGCTCTTCTAATCTATCCCATGAGACCTTTTATCAAAAAATTGATGAAAATTCAGAAATTTATAGATACTTATGTTATATATTGTGGAACCAGGAATCTTGGCTCTTCTGAAAGCATTCATCAACTTGTTAGCTTAGAAACAGGGTCACATCACAGACACTTCAAAAGTTTTGACAGTTTGTGATACTGTAACAAAGATAACATAAACTGGATGATTCAAACAGCAAACATTTATTTTCATAGTTTGGGAGCCTGGAAAGTCTAGGATCAAGGGACCAGTAGATCCCTCATCTGAAAAGGGCCTACTTCCTGGTTCATAGATGGTCATCTTCTCCCTGGGTCTTTGATGTAAAAAGTGAGATTGCTCTCTGATGTCTCTTTCATAAAGACACGGACTTAATTAACTCCCAAAGGCCCCACCCCCTAACACTGTCACACTGGGGATTAGGATTTCAGCACATGAATGTTTGAGAGACACAAACATTCAATTCATAACAACAGTTTTGAAAATGAGAATGGGATGCTGACATAAACATGGCTCTCTGGAAAGGAAGGATAAAGATAAGGTTAATTAACCAATTAACAGGATTTGAAGACCATCAGAATAAATAGCAAGTGTGTTGACCATACTATAAGTCTAATTCACAATAAATAGACTTCTACTTTTTTGCTTGTTACTGAGGAAGGATTAGATCAGTCACTACAGGCTGAGTACAGCAAAATAGTTTCAGAGATAGTTTCCTGTATAGTATCTTGTTGCTTATCACTCTTCAGGTGGGGGGATTCCTTGCCAATTTGGTGGTCTCACCATTGCAACAGCAAATGTTAAGAATCATACTAGGTGGACAGAAGGTTTCTCCCCCATTCAGACAATAAAGAGATAAGCTCTTATGCTGAATGAGAAGGGAGGAAAAATTCACTAGTGCTATGGGCAGAAACCAAATCATTTGTGAATACTTTAGAACTCTTGGAAGATGTTGTTGTTCAGTTGCTCAGTCGTGTCTGACTCTGTGACCTCATGGACTGCAGTACACCAGGCTTCCCTGTCCTTCATCATCTCCTCGAGGTTGCTCAAGTTCATGTCCATTGAGTCGGTGATGCTATCTAACCATCTCAACCTTTGTTGTCCCCTTCTCCTCCCACCTTCAATCTTTCCCAGCATCAGGGTCTTTTCCAGTGAGTTGGCTCTTCCCATCAGGTGGCAAAAGTATTGGAGTTTCAGCCTCAGCATCAATCCGTCCAATAAATATTCAGTATGGATTCCTTTAGAATTGACTGGTTTGATCTCCTTGTAGTCCAAGGGACTCTCCAGAGTCTTCTTCAACACCACAGTTCAAAAGTATCGATTCTTTGGCGCTCAGCCTTCTTTATAGTCTATCTCTCACATCCATACATGACTACTGGAAAAACCATAGCTTTGACTAGATGGACTTTTGTTGGCAAAGTAATATCTCTGCTTTTTAATACACTATCTAGGTTGTCATGGCTCTTTTTCCAAGGAGCAAGTGTCTTTTAATTTCTTGGCTGCAGTCACCATCTGCAGTGATTTTGGGAAGATGAGGAAGTGGCAACAGCAGGGCTGTCATAGATTATCATCTTAGCTTCTCTTGGAGTCTACTGTGCCAGCTTTAGATATATTCAGAGATAACAATACAAGTTTTCAAAGTTTTATTGCAGTGATTTTTAATTCATTTAAGGAGCTTTGGCTCTCTCTGTGGAATTTTTCTGAACATAAAAGAAGCCTTGTACCCATTAAGATGAAGCCCATATAAATTTAACAGATATTATCGTGACAATGGGGTAGCTATTAACATACATAAAGATGGAGTGCTTTATAAAGCATTGTCATGTGAGTTAATGATGGCTGAGTCAGCCAGCCAGTGGGTTCAAGCCCTATGGCCCCAGTGGGAAAGAAATCTGGCTCCACATGCAACACCAAGAAATCTCCACCTGATGGGCATTGGGTAGACTGTGGACATTGGGTGGACCAAAACCCTAGTTTGATTGAGCTGTCAGCAACAACTTCTATGCTCAAAGAACAGAAAATAAATTTATCTGGCTTATTATTATCTGGCTTACGATGAGAGTCACTCAGTTGCACCATGCCCCATATCTCTCACTCTTCCTCCAGCATGACATCAATTACTTTAAGATTAATGACGATTCGGTGTGGCAGCAAGCTGAACTTAAGACTTACATACCCATGGAGTGTGCTGAATACCTTTGGGGATAGGTTATCTCATGTGGAAAGAGTGGGAGCCTATATGTGTGACTTTAGCCCATGGAGTTTGGACATGATTCCTAGTAAAAAAGTTAGGTAAACATGGTCTTAAAGGTGAAGATTATAAGATCCTATTGGACTAACTCAGTGTACTTTTATTACTTTTATATCTGAATCTATCAAACAAACTCATGTGCTATATGCTTATACTTCTCCATCATGTAAGTACCATACAGAATTCCTCTGATTGAGAATGTCCAACAATAAAAAACTACTAACAAGGCAAAGTCTGTGTAGTCAAAGCTATGGTTTTTCAAGTAGTTATGTATGGATGTGAGAGTTGAACCATAAAAAGTCTGAGCGCCAAAGAATTGATACTTTTGAACTGTGATGCTGGAAAAGACTCTTAAAAGTCCCTTAAACAGCAAGGAGATCAAACCAGTCAAAGGAAATCAACCCTGAATATACATTGGAATGACCTATGCTGAAGCTGAAGCTTTAATACCGTGGCCACCTGATGGGAAGAGCCAACTCATTGGAAAAGACCCTGATGCTGGAAAGACAGAAGGCAGAAGGAGAAGGGGATGACAGAGGATGAGATGGTTGGATGGCATTACTGATTCAATGGACATGAGCTTGAGCAAGCTCCAGGAGATGGTGAAGGACAGGGAAGCCTCGCATGCTGCAGTCCATGGGGTCACAAAGAGTCGGACATGACTGAGTGACTGAACAACAACAAAACAAGCAAACTCATCTGCCATTTGTTTCTAGTTGGTAAACCAGAATTTAGTGTGACCGTTTCCATCCCTGATATCTAAAACTTTTACTCTTCAGTTGATCTCTCAATCACCTCCTGAATTGTCTTGGCAAATCAGAACCTCACTGGTCTCGAGCATGATGTAATCACAGCATTGCCAGCAGGAATGACAGATAAACACTTACATAATTCAAATGGCTGTTCACCAAGTAACGTTTCTAGAGACCACATGGACACATTCATAATGATTAACTCTTGCTGGCAGTCAAGAAAAATCACTTATATTTTTGGACAGCCTCCTAAACTGCAAAAATAAGACCTAGTGCCTTACTGGAGTTTTGGGATATGGAGACAAGGCATGCATAAAGGCCTTCTTTTTGTTCTTTATATTGGCTGATCCACAAAGAAGATCCTTTCAGTGGGACCCAAACTAATATGCTGTTTGAAACCTGTCCATCTACTTGTGGTGTGCTCTTTGTCTTTGTGGTGCCCCAACATAAAGTAGCTGTTTTGGGCTCTAGCTCTCTGACTGACAGTTTTGCTTAATAAACTCTCAAACAAAAGGAGAGCACTTACTCCTAAAGGTACTTCCTAGGCTTTTGGATTTATTGCTTCCCCAATATAGCTCTCAAGTATACTCCTTTTGAAAGCAGTTCTTATATTGTTACTGAGACATTACTTTGCCAACAAAGGTCCGTCTAGTCAAGGCTATGGTTTTTCCAGTGATCATGTATGGATGTGAGAGTTGGACTGTGAAGAAGGCTGAGCGCCGAAGAATTGATGCTTCTGAACTGTGGTGTTGGAGAAGACTCTTGAGAGTACCTTGGACTGCAAGGAGATCCAACCAGTCCATCCTAAAGGAGATCAGTCCTGGGTGTTTATTGGAAGGACTGATGCTGAAGCTGAAACTCCAATACTTTGGCCACCTCATGCGAAGAGTTGACTCATTGGAAAAGACCCTGATGCTGAGAGGGATTAGGGGCAGGAGGAGAAGGGGATGACAGAGGATGAGATGGCTGGATGAGATCACTGACTCGATGAACATGAGTTTGGGTAAACTCCGGGAGTTGGTGATGGACAAGGAGGCCTGACGTGCTGCAATTCATGGGGTCACAAAGAGTTGGACACGACTGAGTGACTGAAGTGAACTGAAGTGAACTGAAGAGTTGTCAAAATTGAAGGCCTGACCCAAACAAGGGAGCTTTGTGATTCTCTTGCTTGATATTCCCATCATGGAATAAATCAACTTGTACTCAATAACCAACAAATAGAAATAACCAAAAAAGCATTACTTGTCCATTGGAATTGGCATATTCAAAATAGAACTTGCCTAGCCCAGGGACATCTTGACATTACATGAAAAAGTAACAGTAAACTCCTTCTCTGCCATGAGGAACAAATCTCAGGTTCATGAGGGCCCTTAGTTCACCAAGGCTCCTTCAATGCCTGGGCTAGATTTAGTGATGATTCACCTTAGTTGAAACCCACTTTTGTCACAGGGTCAGTAGAATCAGCTTTGTGTAGCCCCAAACAGTCCAGATCACTCTGCTTCATGGGCAGGACTCAGGACCATTCTCATAGTTCTGACTGGTCCTTTAATGAATCTTGTTATACTGTATGGACTCTTAGCTTGTTGCCCATGGCTCAGGTGCTTTATTTGCCACATTGAAGATGGCAGAATGGCAGATTAAAGAGATTCCTTTTGGGGACCATGAACTCTGGAAACAAATGTTGGCTGCTTCTCAGTCCATCTGGGTCACTTATGCAGATGCTCAGAGTAGGAGATAGTTCCATGATAAATCAAACTGGCAGTAAGCTGCTACACAAGGCTATGCCACTCCAATTGTCATCATGACTGCCTGAGCCTATCAATTTGGGAGACATGCAACATACTTAGTATTATATGTGGCATACTGAGAAGGACTCCACGTTTTCCTTTTGTCTCTGACCCAGGAGTTTTGTGTCCTCTACCAACATCCATGGAACTCTAGCAACCTAACTTGTTCACTTGCAAATAGCATAAAATCTTAGATCTTTCACAAATCTTGACACCTGCAGATAGGCATTTTAAAATTTGTGATTCAGCAGATTTTTTAGTTTTCATGTTTGCCTTGTGAAATGTAGTGTGTGCATAAGCATGTGCACATGCCTTGCTGTTTCAGTTAACAAAAGCTATTTATAAAATCTCATTCTGAGTGTGTATAAAAATGGGAATTTTTGGACTATTACAACGAGTAACTTTCAAAATATGCTTTGTAGACACAAGGCTAACTAAGAACAAGCTTAAATATTCCCTCCAAGTAAACTCTTGCATGAATACAAGCTAAATATCTAAGATTGCTGTTATTTATTTAAGAACAAAGATATCTCAAACACCTTATATTCATATCAAGCACTAAGTAATCATAAGTAAAAAGTTCTATTATCATCACATAGCATTTTCTTATTACTGTTTTTTCTACCTGTTAATATGTTACTTATTTCTAAGAATTATCAAGTTTTTAATGCACTTATTTTTTCAAAAACAATTGTCTTTATGAAATATGGTAAGTGAATTAGTGAAAGTAAAATATTGAATTCAAACTGAGTGGGTAGGATTTGAAAATCTATGATTTAAATTATTGTTAATAACAAAGAATTTTACTCAAAATTATATTTCTTTTTCCATGAGAAATAGACTTATTAGATCTACTGCCATGAAAACTAATGCATTCCATTCACCAGAACAAATGACAACTATGGACTGGTTTTCATTGCCATAGAAAACAGATGAAAATTTCAAAGTTAGCTTTTTTGGATTGGTTCCTGTATATGCAGTACCAACTGAAAACTCACCCCATCCTTGAAGATGGAAAGGTAAACACTCCCTCAACATTTTGTGAAGCTTCTTTATCATGAATAATGGAACGAATGTTTTATACAGATGAATACTCTTTTTCTCTCTGGAAGAGGCAATGAATGAAGGCATTGAGGAGCAGGTGAACCGGGCCAACCAGCACAAGGAGCAGCAGCTGGGCTTGAAGCAGCAGATCGAGAGTGAGGTCGCCAACCTGAAGAAAACCATTAAGGTTTCTACTCAAGGAAAAGTAAATGTTGATAAAGTTATCCCATTTCAAGAAGTAAGAATTCTTCTAGAAAAATTGCTATTAAAAACTTGTTGTTTCCTTTTTTATTTCAGAAGTAGTGGAATTTCTATGAAGAATACTCCTTGATGTTTACACAATGAGACCTTTAACCTTTGCTTTTTTAAAAAATATGACCTTAATTAAATAAGCTTTATTAAGTTCTACAAATGGAGCTTCTCTTTCAGAAAGATTATAATCACTTATGAGCTTCACAAAGAATCAGTAGGATAGTGATTATACTTCAAGTAAAGAAAACAACTACAATCCACAAAATCAATTAAGACTTTCTTGATCCGAAAATAATTGACTCTTCTCCTGAATGCTCAAATAAGAATAACTCTAACTTTCTTCTGGTGGTTATTCTTTTATAATTCAGTTTAGGATCAAAGAGGCCAAAAAATAAAAATATAAAACAAAAACTCCCTTTTATTGAGTTATGTATCAGTTGAGAATTGCTACAAAAGAGTAAAATGGGAGATCAAAACATAATCTTCCTGATCAGTGATCAAACCCACATCTCTTATAGTCGTCTGCATTGATAGCTGGGTTCTTTACCTCTAGCACCACCTGGGAAGACCCTTTATTCCTCAGTAAAAGACAAATATAGTGAAAAAAAGGTAAATATAATTCTAGAAGATGGCTTTTTATCTCTGGGAGAGTGGGCTTCCTTATAATTAGGATGACTACATTATTTAGTATTTCAACCAGGGAAGAAAAAAGGAGTAATGTTATTAATTACAGTGAGCATAAATTGAGACCATCCTGACAAACTGAGACATATGTTTACACTATTTGTAATGAACCACAGACTTCAACAAATGCACCCATGCTATAACAGACTCTGCTGAATGATCCCAGACCTCTCTTCTGAAAGCAAACCATTTTTGCTTCATGCTGGAAAGAAGAAAAGAACACATATTCTCAGCAGGCAGATTTTTCTCCCAAGAAGGGAAGAACTGAGCCCAAACTGGTCAGTTTATTTTCCCAAATTTATTGTGCCGAGTCTCTAATGTCAGAGGGGATTGACAAGGAGGGGCAATGAGAGGTTGCGGGTTTCACACCAGTGAATCTCTCTCCATGTGGAGGATAACATCAGCAGGGAATCACAGGTGTTCTTCCCTCAGCCCTCAAAACCTTCTACTACTTTCTGAGCACCAATCCTTATATATTCGGGACAAGTTTGGTACTTCACAAAAAGGGTGTTTTAGTAGAAAACAAATAATTAGACTAAGTTCTCAGCTCTTGTGTTTCACAAAACTAATATCAAAAAAACAAAGTTTATTGTAAAAAATTTATATAAATAAATGATACATTACCAGTTAGAGACTGTTTTCATAGCCTCTGACCATGGAGAGGAAAGAAAAAAAAAATTTGATGGAAACAAGATGGTTAGATGCTGATATGTGACCATAAGAAAAGTTTGTGCTTCCCACCCTACAGAACATGATCCTGGCTTGAGGGTAGAAGGACGAGGCAAAATAAGAAACCCAAGGTTTATACACATGAGAAAAGGTAAGACACTGCCTTACTTCTTGAATGAGGGCTTAGTGAATCTTTATGCCCAGCAGTTAAATAGAATAAAAATATTGCATGAAATAAGCCTAGGATAGAATGTGAAATAGTACTTTTATTTTTTCCTGAGCTGCAAGGTAAGTCACAGAGAACCAAAGAAATTTTCAACATTTTGTTTGAGAAAATGAAATGGGACAACAATGGAGAGATGAGATGAGGATACACATTAATGTTCAATCACCTTCCATTCCTTCCGAACAGCAATATATTAAGTCCCTAGAAATTATAGCAATCCTAAAGAGAAGGAAGTAGATCTTTAAATACTAATATGATTTTGTCTCTTTTAAAAATAATAGAGTAAGGGAAAATTGAGCCATGGAAAAACAAAGTTATATTTATTGTTGTTCAGTCGCTCAGTCATGTCCGACTCTGTGATCCAATGGACTGCAGCATTCCAGGCTTCCCTGTCCTTCACTATCTCCCAGAGTTTGCTCAGACTCATGTCCATTGAGTCTGTGATACCATCCAACCATCTCATCCTCTGTCACCCTCTTCTCCTCCAGCCCTCAGTCTTTCCCAGTGTCAGGGTCTTTTCCAATGAGTCAGCTCTTCACATCAGGTAGCCCAAGTACTGGAGCTTCAGCTTCAGCATCAGTCCTTCCAATGAATATTCAGGGTTGATTTCCTTTAGGATTGGCTAGTTTGATCTCCTTGTAGTCCAAGGGACCCTCAAGAGTCCCAGCACCACAGTTCGAAAGCATCAATTCTTTGGTGCTCAGCCTCCTTTATGGTCCAACT